>NC_056442.1:48981851-49026851 GCF_018296145.1 Oncorhynchus tshawytscha | reverse complement strand
TCTCTCTCTCTCTCTCTCTCTCTCTCTCCATCGGTCTCTCTCTCTCTCACACTCTCTATCTCTTTTCCTCTCTCTCTCTCTCACACACTCTCTATCTCTTTTCCTCTCTCTCTCTCTCTCTCTCTCTCTCTCCATCGGTCTCTCTCTCTATCTCTTTTCTCTCTCTCTCTCTCTCTCTCTCGCTCTCTCTCTCTCTCTCTCTGAGTCTTTTACCTTCTTTCTCCTCTAAACAGGTGTGGTAAATCAATCTCTAAATGAAGCTCCGTCTTTTGCTCTGGCGTGACCAACACACAGAATGAAAATGGTAATTGTCTGACCTTCAGGAGTTTTCTGAAGCGTCTCAGAGGCCTGAATCGACGAGCAAAAGTATATCACTCCTTCATTCAGGAACAGCAGAGCTCAGGGTCACATGTTTTCATATTCACTCTTCTGTCAGTGTGTGTGTGTGTGTGTGTGTGTGTGTGTGTGTGTGTGTGTGCGTTTGTGTGGTGTGTGTGTGTGTGCGTTTTGTGTGTGTGTGTGTGTGTGTGCGTTTGTGTGTGTGTGTGCGTTTGTGTGTGTGTGTGTGTGTGTGTGCGTTTGTGTGCATGTGCGTGTGTGTGTGTGTGTTGTCTCATCTGTTTTATGTCTCTCATAATAATTTTGCACGCCCAATTTTTCAGTTTTTGATTTGTTAAAAAAAATTGAAATATCCAATAAATGTCGTTCCACTTCATGATTGTGTCCCACTTGTTGTTGATTCTTCACAAAAAAATACAGTTTTATATCTTTATGTTTGAAGCTTGAAGTTTGAAGCCTGAAATGTGGTAGTGGAGGTAGTTAAGGTACTGGAGGTATGAGGTAGTGGAGGTAGAGGGGTACGGGGTAGTGGAGGTACGAGGTAATGAAGGTACAAGGTAGTTGATGTAGTGGAGGTATGAGGTAGTGGAGGTATGAGGTAGTGGAGATAGTGGAGGCATAAGGTAATGGAGGTATGAGGTAGTGGAGGTATGAGGTAGTGGAGGTACCAGGTAGTGGAGGTAATGGGGGTACGAGGTAATGGAGGTGGAGGTAGTGGATGTATGAGGTAGTCGTGGTATGGGTTGTGGAGGTAGTGAAGGTTATGGAGGTACGAGATAGTTGAGGTAGTGGGGGTGTGAGGTAGTGGAGGTAGTGGGGGTAGTGGAGGTAGTGGAGATACTAAGAGGTAGTGGGGGTACGAGGTAGTGGAGGTAGTGGAGGAAGAAGAGGTACGATGTAATGGAGGTGCGAGGTAGTGGAGGTAGTGGAGGTGGTGGGGGTAGGTTAGTACCACACACTAGTATGATGTAGACCAGGGTTATTAAAGGTTAATACCACACACTAGTCTGATGTAGACCAGGGTTATTAGAGGTTAATACCACACACTAGTCTGATGTAGACCAGGGTTATTAGTAGTCACATCATCACAGAGAGGGAGTTACTGCTTCTATGTAACTGCTGTTAATTAACACACGCACATGATAACGCATGTACACACACACTAAAGCACAGCTATGTTCTCTCTCTCCATTTAAGTTATTAAATAGATTCCCTGACACCCTGTACTTACAACTCCCAAAATCCCTTCTGTCATGTTCTTCCAGTTTTATGGTTTGGCAACATGCATGCACGCACACACACACACACACACGCACGCACGCACGCACGCACGCACGCACGCACGCACGCATGCACACCCACAAATACGCACGCACGTGCGCACGCATGCGCACACGCACGCATGCACGTACGCATGCACACACACACACACACACGCGCGCACGCACGCACGTACGCACACGCATGAACGCACGCACCCCCACCCACACGCACGCACGTACGCGCGCACGCACGCACCCACACACACACACACGCACGTACGCGCGCACGCACGCACCCACACACACACACACACACACACGCACGCACGCACAGGCATGCACGCACGCACCAACACACACACACGAACGCACGCACACGCACGCACACACACACACACATTTGGTGGATCATTCGTACTCCCACAAACACATCCACATATAAAAACAGAATACTGACAGGGACAGACCTCCACCCCACTGCCTGATCCTTTCTGGGTTTCTCTCACTAACAGAAAGGGAGAGGATGACAGGGAGAGAGGGAGAGGATGACAGGGAGAGAGGGAGAAGATAACACAGAGAGAGGGAGATGGAGAGGGAGAGGATGACAGGGAGAGAGGGAGAAGATGACATAGAGAGAGTGAGAGGGAGAGGATGACAGAGAGAGGGAGATGAGAACAGGGAGAGAGGGAGAGGATGACAGGGAGAGAGGGAGAGGATGACAGGGAGAGAGGGAGAGGATGACAGAGAGAGAGGGAGAGGATGATAGAGAGAGAGGGAAAGGATGACAGAGAGAGGGAGAGGATGACAGGAAGAGAGGGAGAGGATGACAGGGAGAGAGGGAGAGGATGACAGAGAGAGAGGGAGAGGATGACAGGAAGAGAGGGAGAGGATGACAGGGAGAGAAGGAGAGGATGACAGAGAGAGAGAGAGATGATACCAGAGGGAGAGGGAGAGGGAGAGGATGACAGAGAGAGAGAGGGAGAAGATGACAGTGGGAGAGGGAGAGGATGACAGGGAGAGAGCGAGAAGATGACAGAGAGAGAGAGAGAGATGATAACAGAGGGAGAGGGAGAGGGAGAGGATGACAGAGAGAGAGGGAGAGGATGACAGGAAGAGAGGGAGATGATATCAGAGGGAGAGGGAGAGGGAGAGGATGACAGAGAGAGAGGGAGAGGATGACAGTGGGAGAGGGAGAGGATGACAGAGGGAGAGGATGACAGGGAGAGTGGGAGAGGATGACAGGAGAGAGGGAGAGGATGACAGGGAGAGGGAGATGATAACAGAGGGAGAGGAAGACAGGGAGAGGGAGATGAAAACAGAGGGAGAGGATGACAGAGGGAGAGGGAGAGGATGACAGGGAGAGAGGGAGAGGATGACAGAGGGAGAGGAAGAGAATGACAGGGAGAGGGAGATGATAACAGAGCGAGAGGGACAGGATGACAGAGAGAGAGGAAGAGGATGACAATGAGAGAGGGATAGGATGACAATGAGAGAGGGAGAGGATGACAGGGAGAGGATAACAGAGGGAGAGGGAGAGGATGACATGGAGAGGATAACAGAGGGAGAGGGAGAGGATGACAGAGGGAGAGGGAGAGGATGAAAGGGAGAGAGGGAGATGATGACAGGCAGAGGAAGAGGACAGAAAGAGATGAGAGGATAGAGACCTATTTTTATTTGTGTTCCTCCCCTGGCCTGACCTCCTGACAGTCCACAATCCCCAGATTGGACAGCACTGATATAACACAGACTCTCCCTGACTATGCTTGTTGCCTCTTTCTTTTCCTGCCCTTGGTTTGATGTGTGTGTGTGCGTGCGTGCGTGCGTGCGTGTGTGTGTGTGTGTGTGAGAGAGAGAGAGAGAGAGAGAGGAGAGTGTGTATGTGCATGTGCGTGTGCGTGTGCGTGTGCGTGTGCGTGTGTGTGTGTGTCAGTTCTTTGTTCTGAGTTCCGTCTTGCCCGAGAGACGATAGTTGTGCTTTAAACAGGAAATGTCTGTCTCGTTTGTGTTCTTGTTCTTCTGTCGCTCTGTCGTTCAAATATTAAAACATGAAAGGACATTTGACTTACTGTCCTGTTTTACCGTTGTGTCTAACACAGTTGCTTATTCATTGAAAGCCTTGAAAACGTTCTGTCATCCCTGCGCTTACCTTGAAGTGCTGCACAATCGCTGTATTTAAGTTTCTCTCTCTCTGTCTCTCTCTCTCTCTCTCTCTCTCTCCCTTTCTCTCTCTCCCTTTCTCTCTCTCCCTTGCTCTCTCTCTCTCGCTCTCTCTCCTTCTCTCTCTCTCTCTCTCCCTTTCTCTCTCTCCCTTGCTCTCTCTCTCGCTCTCTCTCCTCTCTCTCTCTCTCTCTCTCCCTTTCTCTCTCTCCCTTGCTCTCTCTCTCTTGCTCTCTCTCCTTTCTCTCTCTCTCTCTTCATTTTTTTGTCTGTCTCCTTCCTGTGCACAATAATACCATATGTCCTTCTCCTCTCTGCTCTCACTACAGATGTATAACAGCTCAGTGTGATCTCTCTCTCTGGGACCGCAGGGCACAGACCATCTGATGTATGTCTCACCCTGTTAATGCAGTGTAGTAGATCTGCTCTGTGTGTAACTGTAGCTGTGTGTGTGTATGTGTGTGTGGGTGATTAATAGTGCTAGATAGTGTGCGTGGATAAAAGGTAATAAGGAGGTTAATATTGATGACTGCTGCCACAGAGCACCCTATGTTTCACTGAGAGATGAGAGGAATGAACTTTACACCCACACACACACACTCATATATACACACACATACACACACACAGTCATATATACACACATACACACACGTAGTCATATATACACACACAGTCATATATGTACACACACATACACACCCTCATATATACACACACATACACACACACTCATATATACACACACATACACACACACTCATATATACACACACATACACACACACTCATATATACACACACATACACACACAGTCATATATACACACACATACACACACAGTCATATATGTACACACACATACACACACAGTCATATATGTACACACACATACACACACTCATATATACACACACATACACACACACTCATATATACACACACATACACACACACTCATATATACACACACATACACACACTCATTTATACACACACATACACACACTCATATATACACACACATACACACACTCATATATACACACACATACACACACTCATATATACACACACATACACACACACTCATATATACACACACATACACACACACTCATATATACACACACATACACACACACACTCATATATACACACACATACACACACACTCATATATACACACACATACACACACACTCATATATACACACACATACACACACAGTCATATATGTACACACACATACACACACAGTCATATATGTACACACACATACACATACAGTCATATATGTACACACACATACACACACAGTCATATATGTACACACACATACACACACTCATATATACACACACATACACACACTCATATATACACACACTCATATATACACACACATACACACACTCATATATACACACACATGCACACACAGTCATATATGTACACACACATACACACACTCATATACAGACGCACATACACACACTCATATATACACACACATACACACACTCATATATACACACACATACAAACACAAATATATACACACACATACACACACAAATATATACACACACATACACACACAGTCATATATGTACACACACATACACACACAGTCATATATGTACACACACATACACACACTCATTTATACACACACATACACACACTCATATATACACACACACATACACACACTCATATATACACACACATACACACACTCATATATACACACACATACACACACTCATATATACACACACATACACACACACATATATACACACACATACACACACACATATATACACACACATACACACACTCATATATACACACACACACACATATATATACACACACATACACACACTCATATATACACACACATACAAACACAAATATATACACACACATACACACACTCATATACACACACACATATATATACACACACAAACACACACTCATATATACACACACTCATATATACACACACATACACACACTCATATATACACACACATACACACACTCATATATACACACACATACACACACTCATATATACACACACATACACACACAGTCATATATGTACACACACATACACACACTCATATATACACACACATACACACACTCATATATACACACACTCATATATACACACACATACACACACTCATATATACACACACATGCACACACAGTCATATATGTACACACACATACACACACTCATATACAGACGCACATACACACACTCATATATACACACACATACAAACACTCATATATACACACACACACATACACACACTCATATATACACACATACACTCACTCATATATACACACACTCATATATACACACACATACACACACTCATATATACACACACATACACACACTCATATATACACACACATACACACACTCATATACACACACACATATATACACACACATACACACACTCATATATACACACACATACACACACTCATATACACACACACACATATATATACACACACATACACACACTCATATATACACACATACACACACTCATATATACACACACATACACACACTCATATATACACACACATACACACACTCATATATACACACACATACACACACTCATATATACACACACATGCACACACAGTCATATATGTACACACACATACACACACTCATATACAGACGCACATACACACACTCATATATACACACACATACACACACTCATATATACACACACATACACACACTCATATATACACACATACACTCACTCATATATACACACACTCATATATACACACACATACACACACACATATATACACACACATACACACACTCATATATACACACACATACACACACTCATATACACACACACACATATATATACACACACATACACACACTCATATATACACACATACACACACTCATATATACACACACATACACACACTCATATATACACACACATACACACACTCATATATACACACACATACACACACAGTCATATATGTACACACACATACACAAACTCATATATACACACACATACACACACTCATATATACACACACATACACACACTCATATATACACACACTCATATATACACACATACACACACTCATATATACACACACATACACACACAGTCATATATGTACACACACATACACACACTCATATACAGACACACATACACACACTCATATATACACACACATACTCATATATACACACATACACTCACTCATATATACACACACATACACACACTCATATATACACACACATACACACACTCATATACACACACACATACACCCACTCATATATACACACACATACACACCCACTCATATATACACACACATACACACACTCATATATACACACACATACACACACTCATATATACACACACATACACACACTCATATATACACACACATACACACACTCATATATACACACACATACACACACTCATATATACACACACATACACACACATACACACACTCATATATACACACACATACACACACTCATATATACACACACATACACACACAGTCATATATGCACACACACATACACACACTCATATGTACACACACATACACACACAGTCATATATGTACACACACATACACACACAGTCATATGTACACACACATACACACACTCATTTATACACACACATACACACACTCATATATACACACACATACACACACTCATATATACACACACATACACACACTCATATATACACACACATACACACACTCATATATACACACACATACACACACTCATATATACACACACATACACACACTCATATATACACACACATACACACACATACACACACTCATATATACACACACATACAAACACTCATATATACACACACATACACACACAGTCATATATGCACACACACATACACACACTCATATGTACACACACATACACACACAGTCATATATGTACACACACATACACACACAGTCATATGTACACACACATACACACACTCATTTATACACACACATACACACACTCATATATACACACACATACACACACTCATATATACACACACATACACACACTCATATATACACACACATACACACACTCATATATACACACACATACAAACACTCATATATACACACACATACAAACACAAATATATACACACACATACACACACAAATATGTACACACACATACACACATTCATATACACACACACATATATATACACACACATACACACACTCATATATACACACACACATATATATATACACACACATACACACACTCATATATACACACACACACATATATATATACACACACATACACACACTCATATACACACACACATATATATACACACACAAACACACACTCATATATACACACACACATATATATACACACACATACACACACTCATATATACACACACATACACACACTCATATATACACACACATACACACACTCATATATACACACACATACACACACTCATATATACACACACATACACACACTCATATATACACACACATACACACACTCATATATACACACACATACACACACAGTCATATATGTACACACACATACACACACTCATATATACACACACATACACACACTCATATATACACACACATATATATACACACACATACACACACTCATATATACACACACATACACACACTCATATATACACACACATACACACACTCTTATATACACACACTCATATATACACACACATACACACACTCATATATACACACTCATATATACACACACATACACACACTCATATATACACACACATGCACACACAGTCATATATGTACACACACATACACACACTCATATACAGACGCACATACACACACGCATATATACACACACATACACACACTCATATATACACACACATACACACACTCATATATACGCACATACACACACTCTTATATACACACACATACACACACTCATATATACACACACTCATATATACACACACATACACACACTCATATATACACACACATACACACACTCATATATACACACACATATATACACACACATACACACACTCATATACACACGCACATACACACACTCATATATACACACACATACACACACTCATATATACACACACTCATATATACACACTCATATATACACACACATACACACACTCATATATACACACACATACACACACTCATATATACACACACATACACACACTCATATACACACACATACACACACTCATATATACACACATACACACACTCATATATACACACATACACACACTCATATATACACACACATACACACACTCATATATACACACACATACACACACAGTCATATATGTACACACATACACACACTCATATATACACACACATACACACACTCATATATACACACACTCATATATACACACATACACACACTCATATATACACACACATACACACACAGTCATATATGTACACACACATACACACACTCATATACAGACACACATACACACACTCATATATACACACACATACTCATATATACACACATACACTCACTCATATATACACACACATACACACACTCATATATACACACACATACACACACTCATATACACACACATACACCCACTCATATATACACACACATACACACCCACTCATATATACACACACATACACACACTCATATATACACACACATACACACACTCATATATACACACACATACACACACTCATATATACACACACATACACACACTCATATATACACACACATACACACACTCATATATACACACACATACACACACATACACACACTCATATATACACACACATACACACACTCATATATACACACACATACACACACAGTTATATATGTACACACACATACACACACAGTCATATATGTACACACACATACACACACTCATTTATACACACACATACACACACTCATATATACACACACATACACACACTCATATATACACACACATACACACACTCATATATACACACACATACACACACTCATATATACACACACATACAAACACAAATATATACACACACATACAAACACAAATATATACACACACATACACACACAAATATGTACACACACATACACACATTCATATGCACACACACATATATATACACACACATACACACACTCATATATAGACACACACATATATATATACACACACATACACACACTCATATATACACACACATACACACACAAATATATACACACACATACACACACTCATATACACACACACATATATATACACACACAAACACACACTCATATATACACACACACATATATATACACACACATACACACACTCATATATACACACACATACACACACTCATATATACACACACATACACACACTCATATATACACACACATACACACACTCATATATACACACACATACACACACTCATATATACACACACATACACACACAGTCATATATGTACACACACATACACACACTCATATATACACACACATACACACACTCATATATACACACACATATATATACACACACATACACACACTCATATATACACACACATACACACACTCATATATACACACACATACACACACTCATATATACACACACTCATATATACACACACATACACACACTCATATATACACACACTCATATATACACACACATACACACACTCATATACAGACGCACATACACACACTCATATATACACACACATACACACACTCATATATACACACACATACACACACTCAGATATACACACATACACTCACTCATATATACACACACATACACACACTCATATATACACACACATACACACACTCATATATACACACACATACACACACTCATATATACACACACATACACACACTCATATACACACACACATATATACACACATACACACACTCATATATACACACACATACACACACTCATATACACACACAAACATATATATACACACACATACACACACTCATAGATACACACATACACACACTCATATATACACACACATACACACACTCATATATACACACACATACACACACTCATATATACACACACATACACACACTCATATATACACACACATACACACACAGTCATATATGTACACACACATACACACACTCATATATACACACACATACACACACTCATATATACACACACATACACACACTCATATATACACACACTCATATATACACACATACACACACTCATATATACACACACATACACACACAGTCATATATGTACACACACATACACACACTCATATACAGACACACATACACACACTCATATATACACACACATACTCATATATACACACATACACTCACTCATATATACACACACATACACACACTCATATATACACACACATACACACACTCATATATACACACACATACACACACTCATATATACACACTCATATATACACACACATACACACACATACACACACTCATATATACACACATACACACGCTCATATATACACACACATACACACACAGTCATATATGCACACACACATACACACACTCATATATACACACACATACACACACTCATATATACACACACATACAAACACTCATATATACACACTCATATATACACACACATACACACACTCATATATACACACACATACACACACAGTCATATATGTACACACACATACACACACTCATTTATACACACACATACACACACTCATATATACACACACATACACACACTCATATATACACACTCATATATACACACACATACACACACTCATATATACACACACATACAAACACAAATATATACACACACATACACACACAAATATGTACACACACATACACACACTCATATATACACACACATATATATATACACACACATACACACACTCATATATACACACACATACACACACAAATATATACACACACACATATATATACACACACAAACACACACTCATATATACACACACACATATATATACACACACATACACACACTCATATATACACACACATACACACTCATATATACACACACATACACACACTCATATATACACACACATACACACACTCATATATACACACACATACACACACTCATATATACACACACATACACACACTCATATATACACACACATACACACACACATATATATACACACACATACACACACACATATATACACACACATACACACACACATATATACACACACATATATATACACACACATACACACACTCATATATACACACACATACACACACACATATATACACACACATACACACACTCATATATACACACACTCATATATACACACACATACACACACTCATATATACACACACATGCACACACAGTCATATATGTACACACACATACACACACTCATATACAGACGCACATACACACACTCATATATACACACACATACACACACTCATATATACACACACATACACACACACATACACACACTCATATATACACACACATACACACACTCATATACACACACACATACACACACACATACACACACTCATATATACACACACATACACACACTCATATACACACACACATATATACACACATACACACACTCATATATACACACACATACACACACTCATATACACACACAAACATATATATACACACACATACACACACTCATAGATACACACATACACACACTCATATATACACACACATACACACACTCATATATACACACACATACACACACTCATATATACACACACATACACACACAGTCATATATGTACACACACATACACACACTCATATATACACACACATACACACACTCATATATACACACACATACACACACTCATATATACACACACTCATATATACACACATACACACACTCATATATACACACACATACACACACAGTCATATATGTACACACACATACACACACTCATATACTGACACACATACACACACTCATATATACACACACATACTCATATATACACACATACACTCACTCATATATACACACACATACACACACTCATATATACACACACATACACACACTCATATATACACACACATACACACACTCATATATACACACACATACACACACTCATATATACACACACATACACACACATACACACACTCATATATACACACATACACACGCTCATATATACACACACATACACACACAGTCATATATGCACACACACATACACACACTCATATATACACACACATACACACACTCATATATACACACACATACAAACACTCATATATACACACTCATATATACACACACATACACACACTCATATATACACACACATACACACACAGTCATATATGTACACACACATACACACACTCATATACAGACGCACATACACACACTCATATATACACACACATACACACACTCATATATACACACACATAGGCACACTCATATATACACACACATACACACACTCATATATGCACACATACACTCACTCATATATACACACGTACACACGCCCATATATACACACACATACACACTCATATATACACACACATACACACACTCATATATACACACACATACACACATACACACACTCATATATACACACACATACACACACAGTCATATATGTAGACACACATACACACACTCATATACAGACGCACATACACACACTCATATATACACACACATACACACACTCATATATACACACACATACACTCACTCATATATACACACACATAGACACACTCATATATACACACATACACTCACTCATATATACACACACATACACACACTCATACATACACACACTCATATATACACACACATACACACACTCATATATACACACACTCATATATACAAACACATATATATACACACACATACACACACAGTCATATATACACACACATACACACACTCATATATACACACACATACACACACTCATATATACACACACATACACACACTCATATATACACACACATACACACACTCATATATACACACACATACACACACTCATATATACACACACTCATATATACACACACATACACACACTCATATATACACACACTCATATATACACACACATACACACACTCATATATACACACACATACACACACAGTCATATATGTACACACACATACACACACTCATATATACACACACATACACACACAGTCATATATGTACACACACATACACACACTCATATATACACACACATACACACACTCATATATACACACACATACACACACTCATATATACACACACTCATATATACACACACATACACACACTCATATATACACACACATACACACACAGTCATATATGTACACACACATACACACACTCATATATACACACATACACTCACTCATATATACACACATACACACACTCAAATATACACACACATACACACACTCATATATACACACACATAGACACACTCATATATACACACACATACACACACTCATATATACACACACATACACACACTCATATATACACACACATACACACACTCATATATACACACACATACACACACTCATATATACACACACATACACACACAGTCATATATGTACACACACATACACACACTCATATATACACACACATATACACACTCATATTTACACACACATACACACACTCATATATACACACACTCATATATACACACACATACACACACTCATCACTCATATATACACACACAGTCATATATGTACACACACATACACACACTCATATACAGACGCACATACACACACTCATATATACACACACATACACACACTCATATATACACACACATACACACACTCATATATACACACATACACTCACTCATATATACACACACATACACACACTCATATATACACACACATACACACACTCATATATACACACACATACACACACTCATATATACACACACATAGACACACTCATATATAAACACACCTACACACACTCATATATACACACATACACTCACTCATATATACACACACATACACACTCATATATACACACACATACACACACTCATATATACACACACATACACACACTCATATATACAAACACATATATATACACACATACACACAAACACATATATATACACACACATACACACACAGTCATATATACACACACATACACACACTCATATATTCACACACATACACACACTCATATATACACACACTCATATACACACACATACACACACTCATATATACACACACATACACACACTCATATATACACACACATACACACACTCATATATATACACACACACATACACACACTCATATATACACACACATATATATACACACACAGACGCAGCCAGTCTTCCTCCCTCCACCTCCACCATACGTGGAAGCCAGTAATGATAAGCTATTAATACAACTGATTAGAACAAATTGGCAGGGGGATAGTGTCACACCTGTGTGTCACTGTGTGTCTATGCATGTGTTTGTCTTTGTAAGTGTGTGTGTGCATGTAAAACAGTGCTTACTGCGTATGTTAGTGCATTGAAAATGAATTGACAAAGGCTACAGTGCTTTTAAAGTGATACATTCTAATGCCACTTTTCAATTCTAGTTGAGTTCTAGCACCACAAACAGGATGAGATAGAATTGAAATGGAAAATATATTATGGAGCCCTAGAGAACACTTAAATTCAAATGGAATAATAAATAATTACACAATTTTAGCTGATTGTTCTGGAGAGTGCAACCACACACACACACACAGACACACAGACACACACACACACAGACGCGCAATGGGAGATAGCCTGACCTTTCGAATCAAACCTAGCCTTTAGAGTGGACACAACAGAGCGCTGTACTGTGTTTTTGGATGTGTGTGGATGTGTGTTCGTGTGTGTGTGCATGCGTACGTTTATGTGCATGTGTGTTTGCATGTGTGTGTGCGTGTGTGCGTGTGTGTGTGTGCGTGTGTGTGTGTGTGTGTGAGAGAGAGTGTGTGTATGTGTATGTGTGTGAGAGAGAGAGATAGAGAGTTTATGTGTGTGAGTGTGTGTATGTGTATGTGTGTGTGAGAGAGAGAGATAGAGAGAGTTTGTGTGTGTGTGTGTGTGTGTGTGTGTGCATGTCTGTGTGAGAGTGTGTGTGTGTGTGTGTCTATCTGTGTTTTAGCAGTGGTGCCATGGTTTGCCAGCTCTCCTGGTTGCTCTTAGTGTAGTAGTGGAATGCATCACACACACTCCTGATCTACTCCTTCAGACTGGCTCAGTGATGGATGGACACTATCCTGCCTCTTTTTCTATCAGCCCCACTGTGTGTGTGTGTGTGCATGCATTTTTGCATGTGTGTGGGTGTATTTTCTCAGGATAAGAGGGAGGGAGGGTATACTGGACTGGGACAGCTCTGTCTATGACATTTCATAGATGTTGATGAACATCAGAGCTCTCTTTCTCTCTCTCTCTCTCTTGCTCCCCCTCTCTCACTCCCTCACTCTCCCTGCTCCTGGACGGTCAGAGTACAATGATTCGGTAAAGGAGTTGTGGTTGTGCTTGAGTAATCCTGTTGTCATTCTGAAGGAGGTGTGGTTGTGGTTGAGTAATCCTGTTGTCATTCTGAAGGATTTGTGGTTGTGGTTGAGTAATCCTGTTGTCATTCTGAAGGAGTTGTGGTTGTGGTTGAGTAATCCTGTTGTCATTCTGAAGGAGTTGTGGTTGTGGTTGAGTAATCCTGTTGTCATTCTGAAGGATTTGTGGTTGTGGTTGAGTAATCCTGTTGTCATTCTGAAGGAGTTGTGGTTGTGGTTGAGTAATCCTGTTGTCATTCTGAAGGAGTTGTGGTTGTGGTTGAGTTATGCTGTTTCTGAAGCACTGTTAAACAAGTGGCGTTAGCCTGAAGTTACAGACATGGACAGTGTAAGGTGTTGGGGGACTTTATGTTAGTTACTTTCTGTACAGATACAGTGGAGCCAGAAGTAACAGCAGCTCTCTGGAGGGATTAAACTGCTCAGACTACGTGTTGACAATTGTAGTGAGATGTGTGTTCACTGAAGTTACTGAGTTTTTGGAGATGTGTGTTAATCAGTAAGTGTATTGGTAAACTGTTAGTAGAACTGTGCAATATGGCTGCAGATCAATGACTGATAGAAGGCTTTGATATCAACACACGCACGCACACACGCACACACACACACACACACACACACACACACACACACACACACACACACTCTCTCTCTCTCATTCACTTCCTTAGCCTTCACAAAGATTAATACTGTATAATATCAGTGTGTGTGTATGTGTGTGTGTGTGTGTGCACTTGCTCGTCTGTACAGTGTCTTCGGAAAGTATTCAGACCCCTTGACTTTCTCCACATTTTGTTACATTACAGCCTTATTCTAAAATGGATTACTTTAAAAAAAAAAAAAAAATCAGCAATCTACACACAATACCCCAGAATGACAAAAACAGGTTTTTAGAAATGTTTGCGAATTTATTAAAAATATAAAACAGAAATACCTTTTTTTACATAAGTATTCAGACCCTTTGCTAAGAGACTCAAAATTGAGCTCAGGCGCATCCTGTTTCCATTGGTCGTCCTTGGATTGGAGTCCACCTGTGGTAAATTCAGTTGATTAGACATGATTTGGAAAGGCACACACCTGTCTATATGAGTTCCCACAGTTGACAGTGCATGTCAGAATTCACCTCAAGTTGAATTCACCTCAAGTTGACAGAATGCATTCTATGAAAGTCTTGAAATTGTGTTGTCAAACTGTAATGGTTACCTGGTGAAGGAAATGATTTTGTCAGGGGATTTCAATACTGATGTCTGCAAAAAGGATTGCCCAACCCACAATGTCTTTATGCATTTCTGTAGATCACTTGCTCTGACACAAAGGATAGAAGATCCCACCAGGGTATGTGAAACAGTGCAAAGTACGATTGACTTAATATTGGTGTCTGATAAACCCAGAATATCACAGAGTGGAGTAGTAGCATATTGAATCAGTGATCGTTGTATTACATTTTGCAGTTTGAGGGTTTTTAAAGATATATTATAGTGTCACAAAACTGTAAGAATCAGAGGACTCAAAAATACTGTGTTGAAATGTTTAGGGAGTAAGTGGGTCAAATTGACTGGTCACCTGTACTGGATAGTGTTGGCATAGTCAGTGTCTGGGAAGCTTTTAAATGTAGATTCCTTGATGTGGTGAATGTGATGGCTCCCATTAGACTGGTCAGGGTAAAGCAGACATCTAGCCCTTGGTTCAATCATGAGATTCTAGAATCTATCCAAGCAAGGAATAAGACCGGTTAACCTTACTTATAGGTTAAGAAATGGAAGAACTCTCAAGAACAGCCTGATTTTGTTCTATATAAACATCACAGAAATGAAGCACAGAGCAGGATGGATGAAGCACAGAGCAGGATGGATGAAGCACAGAGCAGAATGGATGAAGCACAGAGCAGGATGGATGAAGCACAGAGCGGGATGGATGAAGCACAGAGCAGGATGGATGAAGCACAGAGCAGGATGGATGAAGCACAGAGCAGGTTGGATGAAGCACAGAGCAGGATGGATGAAGCTAACAGGGATGACTTTGCTGATAAAATCATTGAGAACAAAAATGACCCTAAAAAGCTTTTGAAATCATTTAAGGAACTACGCTGTAGTAGTACTACTCTGATCTTTTATCAGGCTGTAGTAGTACTACTCTGATCTTTTATCAGGCTGTAGTAGTACTACTCTGATCTTTTATCAGGCTGTAGTCGTACTACTCTGATCTTTTATCAGGCTGTAGTAGTACAACCAAAAACAAACCAAACAGTATTGGACTGAACATCAGGGGATAGATGGTATATGACAAAGCAGAGGTTGCCAATGAAGGCAATATTTTTTTTACTTCTGTTGCCAGCAAGCTGGTTAGCAAGCTGCCCACCAGTTCTGGTTTACATAGAAACAACCATGTCAGGTATTATTATGCCGAGTTATGGGTTCAGCCAAACTCTTTTTCTTTTAAGACTGGCCAAAATAGCTAATATGCTACCAGAGCTGAAATGCTCCAAAGCTACAGGCCTGGATAATATTCCTGCAAGGTTTGTTCCAGGCTGCATCACACCCGGTCCTGATTGGGAGTCCCATAGGGCGGCGTACATTTGGCCCAGCATCGTCCGGGTTTGGCCGTCATTGTAAATAAGAATTTATTCTAAACTGACTCGCCTAGTTAAATAAAGGTTACATCTTTTTTAAAGTAAAACATTAAAAAAAGGGATTCTGCTGAGCAAATTGCCCCTTGTATTATGTATCATCGTTGATCTCTCTCTTGAACAAGGCATCTTTTTCACAGACATGAAACACACGAAAGTACTACCTCTGTAGAAGAAGGGGGTAAAGTTTGACCCTGGGATTTACAGGCCTGTATCTATCCTCTGTAGAAGAAGGGGATAAAGTTTGACCCTGGGATTTACAGGCCTGTATCTATCCTCTGTGTAACAAAGATCCTGGAGAGAGTTGTACATGAGAAAATGTAGAAATATGTCAACAAACTAAGTTACTGTCGGATTTTCAGTCAGGTTTTTAGAAAAACATATTCCACTGATTCATGTGTACTTTACTTGACTGACTTCATCAGGACAGAGACTGATCACCATAGTCCCTGTGCCCAAGAACACCAAGGTAACCTGCCTAAATGACTACCGACCCGTAGCACTCACGTCTGTAGCCATGATGTGCTTTGAAAGTCTGCTCATGGCTGTTACGCACGCCTCTATGAAGAGGGAACGCAACACCCTGCTACAACTAAACTCTCTGTGAAGCGAAAAAGGTATGGACTGTAGGTGCGAGTAAAAATGACAACAAGCAGAATGTGGTACCGTTTACAAGGACTTTATTCCTTTACGCGGTAATATGGGGAAAAGGGGCTGGACGGAACCAAAGCAAAGAAAGTAAATCTCAAAGCCCCCCCCTCTCCTATCTTACCTGCCTACCCACTACTTACCTAATTTAGCACCACCTGGTGCCCTAACCAAAATACAAGGGGTGGTCCACCCAGGTCTTACCTAGTGTGCCTAGACAGCGAATATGCTACGGGTATATGTATGCCCGCGGGCCTCTTGCCTAAGCACTACCAAGGTGCCTTCCCCTTCCCCCCTGGGAACAAATGAAACAGAATATTAAACAATTTCACAAACAAACTAAGAGACAAAGGACATCAAATAAGTTCTATCTGAGCAACAAACTCACAAAACATACCAACTCTCAGCAATGAACTCCCAGCAAAATCAACCTCTAGCAAAATCTCTCTCTAGCAAAATCTCTACAATGACCTCCCAGCAAATCTCTCTAGCAAATCTACCTCCAGCAAAATCCTCTACAAAAAGATCTCCTGAACAGAACACTGGCTTTTATATAGCTTCTGAAGGAATGGGTAATTGGAGACAGCTGTGTCTTGACGAGGGGGCGGGGTCAGCTCTCCAATTAGCCCTGGAGTCGACCAATCAGCTGCTTGAGGGATTTCAGGAAGCCATTTCCTGAAATAAACACATGCAAATACAAACTACAACACATAATCTGGGGAACGTAACAATGGCTCACATCAACACCATTATCCTAGAAACCCTAAACCCACTCCAATTTGCATACTGCCCCAACAGATCCACAGAGGGTGCAATCCACACTGCCATTCACACCTGGATAAACGGAACACCTATGTGAGAATGCTATTCACTGGCTACAGCTCAGCGTTCAACACCATAATGCCTGTGTGGCTTTTTCAAGTTTTATGTTGTGCTCGTTTTTTTTGTTATGGTCGACTGAATCAACTAGACTAAACTGAATGTCAGGACAAAAACCAAGACATGAGGTGGAAGGAATTGTCCGTAGAGCTCTGAGACAGGATTGTGTCGAGGTACAGATCTGGGGAAGGGTACCAAAACCTTTCTGCAGCATTGAAGGTCCCCAACAACACAGTGGCCTCCATCATTCTTAAATGGAAGAAGTTTGTAACCACCAAGACTCTTCCTAGAGCTGGTTGCCTGGGCAAACTGAGCAACCGGGGGAGAAGGGTCTTGGTCAGGGAGGTGACCAAGAACCCGATGGTCACTCTGACAAAGCTCCAGAAGGACAACCATCTCTGCAGCACTCCACCAATCAGGCCTTTATGGTAGAGTGACCAGATGGAAGCCACTCCTCAGTAAAAGGCACATGACAGCCCGCTTGGAGTTTGTCAAAATGCACCTAAAAGACTCTCAGATTATGACCACCTGAATATAGCTGTGCAGCAATGCTCCCCATCCAACCTGTTTTTTCTTTGTCTTGATGGGTTATTGTATGTAGATTGAGGAAAAAAAACTATTGAATACATTTTAGAGTAAGGCTGTAATGTAACAAAATGTAGAACAAGTCAAGGTGTCTGAATACTTTCCGAAGGCACTGTGTGTGCATTTGTAGCTTGTAATATCTGAATTCCGTTTAAAAAAAATAGTGTTCGTGTAGAGGCCTGCTGTGTTTAATAAATCTCAGAGATTATTGTCCAGACGCTGACAGAGCACCGAAGCCTCTCAGCCAGACAGAGAGTTGACTATAATAATGGTCTCAGGGTGTTTAACTACAGCGTTTACTGCTGTAATATCATCCATTTACACTGGTAATATAATCTCAGAGCCGGCTGGAGAATGATTTCACACCTTAAGGAAATCACACTCAGTGGTAAAGAAAGAACCAGGAAGAAACATCTTGAAACAGGGGAGTTTACCATCTGAGCTAGTCCAATCAGAATGCTTTGATTGATTTAATGTTGGACTGTTTTCCAATATGTGTCTAATGACGTGACCCTGTTCTACATTCTGACATACGGGGTGGCTAAATCTGACTAAAATCATTCTGGGAGGTTATACAAATCCTCCCACATTGTAATTTATCACTTTTATCCAGAATATCTCTACTGCTCGCTAGGAGGTATAGTCTGATTCCGAAACACTCCGGGCCAAACTGGCAGGGTAAACACACACGCGCACACACACACACACACACACACACACACATCTGTAGAGAGAGAGCGAGAGTACTCCCAGGAGCCCAGACACATCACATGACACCCAGGTCAATGGTATCAGACACAGAGCTTACTGTACATGCCTGAGTGCACATCCTTGTTTACATACACATGTGGTCCTCATTGGGTCTCTCTCGCTCATTACATCAGCGATGCTGTTTATATTGAGACGTAAACACAACAAATAATAACATACCATAACATAACATAACAACATCAACAACATGGCTCGTCTCTTTTACAGCAACAACCCTGGGGAATAGTTACAGGGGAGAGGAATGAGCCAATAGGAACCTGGGGATGATTAGGTGGCCATGATGGTATGAGGGCCAGATTGGGAATTTAGCCAGGACACCAGGGTTAACACCCCTACTCTAAGTACAATGGGATCTTTAGTGACCACAGAGAGTTAGGACACCTGTTTTAACATATCATCTGAAAGACAGAACCCTATGTAGGGTAATGTCCCCATCACAGCCCTGGGGCATTGGGATTTGATCTTAAGACCAGAGGGCAGACGGCCCGCTACTGACCCGCCAACACCACTTCTAGCAGCATCTGATCTTCCATCCAGGGACCGACAAGGACCGACCCTGCTTAGCTTCAGAGGCAGGCAAGCAGTGAGATGCAGAGTTGTATGCTGCTGGCTGATGACTTTGAGCTGGTCCAGTTGACTGTGAGTTGTACCATTTGAGTTTACAGTATCTAGTCTCCTTAGGCAGACGAGTTGCCTCCCACAATGTATTCGATGTTCCAGCATGCATGTCCTAAAGTAATAGAATGTCTGTTTGGCATAGAGGAACCATTAAGAACACCTGCCTATTATTGAGTTACCCCCCACCTAAATCTTTTGTCTTGCCCATTCACCCTCTGAATGACACTCGTACACAATCCATGTCTCAATTGTCTCAAGGCTTAAAAATCCTAATTTAACCTGTCTCCTCCCCTTCATCTACACTGATTGAAGTGGATTTAACAGGTGACATCAATAAGGGATCATAGCTTTCACCTGGATCCACCTGGTCAGTCTATGTCATGAAAAGAGCAGGTGTTCATAATGTTTTGTACACTCAGTGTACATCACTGCTTACGACACTGCCTCATCCGCTTCTTGCCCACATCCCCAGGACACAAAATAGTAGCTAGATGGAGATCACAGAGGTTATTTTTATTGAGTGTATTTCAAAAGCGTGTAGTTTGCATCAACTACCTTCACTAAAACCACTGCAAAGCTTTAGCCTGTAAACGTTGATTTGGAATCGCAACATTCTGGCATGTCTGCTTCATGATTTGTTGGGAGAGTTGTCTGTCTGAAGAAGACCCTTCCCCAAAAAGTGCTAACACTGTTTGTTTTCATCATTGAAGGTACCTAAAGCGTTTGCCTTATCTACCAGAACCTATTCACTGCTGTTGCCTAGAGTCGGGTTTAAAGGACTGTCGTATAGCTAGAGTTTTACAGTGTGGTTGTGTTTGGTTAGGTATATCTAAGAGTTTTAGTGTGGTTGTGTTTGGTTACAGTATATCTCAGGGAGTTTTACAGTGTGGTTGTGTTTGGTTACAGTATATCTCAGGGAGTTTTATAGTGTGGTTGTGTTTGGTTACAGTATATCTCAGGGAGTTTTACAGTGTGGTTGTGTTTGGTTACAGTATATCTCAGGGAGTTTTACAGTGTGGTTGTGTTTGGTTACAGTATATCTCAGGGAGTTTTATAGTGTGGTTGTGTTTGGTTAGGTATATCTAAGAGTTTTAGTGTGGTTGTGTTTGGTTACAGTATATCTTAGGGAGTTTTACAGTGTGGTTGTGTTTGGTTACAGTATATCTTAGGGAGTTTTACAGTGTGGTTGTGTTTGGTTACAGTATATCTCAGGGAGTTTTACAGTGTGGTTGTGTTTGGTTACAGTATATCTCAGGGAGTTTTATAGTGTGGTTGTGTTTGGTTACAGTATATCTCAGGGAGTTTTATAGTGTGGTTGTGTTTGGTTACAGTATATCTCAGGGAGTTTTATAGTGTGGTTGTGTTTGGTTACAGTATATCTCAGGGAGTTTTATAGTGTGGTTGTGTTTGGTTACAGTATATCTCAGGGAGTTTTATAGTGTGGTTGTGTTTGGTTACAGTATATCTCAGGGAGTTTTACAGTGTGGTTGTGTTTGGTTACAGTATATCTCAGGGAGTTTTATAGTGTGGTTGTGTTTGGTTACAGTATATCTCAGGGAGTTTTATAGTGTGGTTGTGTTTGGTTACATTATATCTCAGGGAGTTTTACAGTGTGGTTGTGTTTGGTTACAGTATATCTCAGGGAGTTTTACAGTGTGGTTTGTGTTTGGTTACAGTATATCTCAGGGAGTTTTATAGTGTGGTTGTGTTTGGTTACAGTATATCTCAGGGAGTTTTACAGTGTGGTTGTGTTTGGTTACAGTATATCTAAGAGTTTTACAGTGTGGTTGTGTTTGGTTACAGTATATCTAAGAGTTTTACAGTGTGGTTGTGTTTGGTTACAGTATATCTAAGAGTTTTATAGTGTGGTTGTGTTTGGTTACAGTATATCTCAGGGAGTTTTATAGTGTGGTTGTGTTTGGTTACAGTATATCTCGGGGAGTTTTACAGTGTGGTTGTGTTTGGTTACAGTATATCTAAGAGTTTTACAGTGTGGTTGTGTTTGGTTACAGTATATCTAAGAGTTTTATAGTGTGGTTGTGTTTGGTTACAGTATATCTCAGTTTTATAGTGTGGTTGTGGGAGTTTTATAGTGTGGTTGTGTTTGGTTACAGTATATCTCGGGGAGTTTTCTAGTGTGGTTGTGTTTGGTTACAGTATATCTCAGGGAGTTTTATAGTGTGGTTGTGTTTGGTTACAGTATATCTAAGAGTTTTACAGTGTGGTTGTGTTTGGTTACAGTATATCTCAGGGAGTTTTATAGTGTGGTTGTGTTTGGTTACAGTATATCTAAGAGTTTTACAGTGTGGTTGTGTTTGGTTACAGTATATCTCAGGGAGTTTTATAGTGTGGTTGTGTTTGGTTACAGTATATCTCAGGGAGTTTTATAGTGTGGTTGTGTTTGGTTACAGTATATCTCAGGGAGTTTTATAGTGTGGTTGTGTTTGGTTACAGTATATCTCAGGGAGTTTTACAGTGTGGTTGTGTTTGGTTACAGTATATCTAAGAGTTTTACAGTGTGGTTGTGTTTGGTTACAGTATATCTCAGGGAGTTTTATAGTGTGGTTGTGTTTGGTTACAGTATATCTCAGGGAGTTTTACAGTGTGGTTGTGTTTGGTTACAGTATATCTAAGAGTTTTACAGTGTGGTTGTGTTTGGTTACAGTATATCTAAGAGTTTTACAGTGTGGTTGTGTTTGGTTACAGTATATCTCAGGGAGTTTTATAGTGTGGTTGTGTTTGGTTACAGTATATCTCAGGGAGTTTTATAGTGTGGTTGTGTTTGGTTACAGTATATCTAAGAGTTTTACAGTGTGGTTGTGTTTGGTTACAGTATATCTAAGAGTTTTACAGTGTGGTTGTGTTTGGTTACAGTATATCTCAGGGAGTTTTATAGTGTGGTTGTGTTTGGTTACAGTATATCTAAGAGTTTTACAGTGTGGTTGTGTTTGGTTACAGTATATCTAAGAGTTTTACAGTGTGGTTGTGTTTGGTTACAGTATATCTCAGGGAGTTTTATAGTGTGGTTGTGTTTGGTTACAGTATATCTCAGGGAGTTTTATAGTGTGGTTGTGTTTGGTTACAGTATATCTCAGGGAGTTTTACAGTGTGGTTGTGTTTGGTTACAGTATATCTCAGGGAGTTTTATAGTGTGGTTGTGTTTGGTTACAGTATATCTCAGGGAGTTTTATAGTGTGGTTGTGTTTGGTTACAGTATATCTCAGGGAGTTTTATAGTGTGGTTGTGTTTGGTTACAGTATATCTAAGAGTTTTATAGTGTGGTTGTGTTTGGTTACAGTATATCTCAGGGAGTTTTATAGTGTGGTTGTGTTTGGTTACAGTATATCTCAGGGAGTTTTACAGTGTGGTTGTGTTTGGTTACAGTATATCTCAGGGAGTTTTACAGTGTGGTTGTGTTTGGTTACAGTATATCTCAGGGAGTTTTACAGTGTGGTTGTGTTTGGTTACAGTATATCTCAGGGAGTTTTATAGTGTGGTTGTGTTTGGTTACAGTATATCTCAGGGAGTTTTATAGTGTGGTTGTGTTTGGTTACAGTATATCTCGGGGAGTTTTATAGTGTGGTTGTGTTTGGTTACAGTATATCTAGGAGTTTTATAGTGTGGTTGTGTTTGGTTACAGTATATCTCAGGGAGTTTTACAGTGTGGTTGTGTTTGGTTACAGTATATCTCAGGGAGTTTTATAGTGTGGTTGTGTTTGGTTACAGTATATCTCAGGGAGTTTTATAGTGTGGTTGTGTTTGGTTACAGTATATCTCAGGGAGTTTTACAGTGTGGTTGTGTTTGGTTACAGTATATCTCAGGGAGTTTTACAGTGTGGTTGTGTTTGGTTACAGTATATCTCAGGGAGTTTTACAGTGTGGTTGTGTTTGGTTACAGTATATCTCAGGGAGTTTTATAGTGTGGTTGTGTTTGGTTACAGTATATCTAAGAGTTTTAGTGTGGTTGTGTTTGGTTACAGTATATCTCAGGGAGTTTTACAGTGTGGTTGTGTTTGGTTACAGTTTTATATCTCAGGGAGTTTTACAGTGTGGTTGTGTTTGGTTACAGTATATCTCAGGGAGTTTTACAGTGTGGTTGTGTTTGGTTACAGTATATCTCAGGGAGTTTTACAGTGTGGTTGTGTTTGGTTACAGTATATCTCAGGGAGTTTTACAGTGTGGTTGTGTTTGGTTACAGTATATCTCAGGGAGTTTTATAGTGTGGTTGTGTTTGGTTACAGTATATCCAAGAGTTTTATAGTGTGGTTGTGTTTGGTTACAGTATATCTCAGGGAGTTTTATAGTGTGGTTGTGTTTGGTTACAGTATATCTCAGGGAGTTTTACAGTGTGGTTGTGTTTGGTTACAGTATATCTCAGGGAGTTTTACAGTGTGGTTGTGTTTGGTTACAGTATATCTCAGGGAGTTTTACAGTGTGGTTGTGTTTGGTTACAGTATATCTCAGGGAGTTTTATAGTGTGGTTGTGTTTGGTTACAGTATATCTCAGGGAGTTTTAAGTGTGGTTGTGTTTGGTTACAGTATATCTAGGGAGTTTTACAGTGTGGTTGTGTTTGGTTACAGTATATCTCAGGGAGTTTTACAGTGTGGTTGTGTTTGGTTACAGTATATCTCAGGGAGTTTTACAGTGTGGTTGTGTTTGGTTACAGTATATCTCAGGGAGTTTTACAGTGTGGTTGTGTTTGGTTACAGTATATCTCAGGGAGTTTTACAGTGTGGTTGTGTTTGGTTACAGTATATCTCAGGGAGTTTTACAGTGTGGTTGTGTTTGGTTACAGTATATCTCAGGGAGTTTTACAGTGTGGTTGTGTTTGGTTACAGTATATCTCAGGGAGTTTTACAGTGTGGTTGTGTTTGGTTACAGTATATCTCAGGGAGTTTTATAGTGTGTTTTATAGTGTGGTTGTGTTTGGTTACAGTATATCTCAGGGAGTTTTATAGTGTGGTTGTGTTTGGTTACAGTATCTCAGGGAGTTTTATAGTGTGGTTGTGTTTGGTTACAGTATATCTCAGGGAGTTTTACAGTGTGGTTGTGTTTGGTTACAGTATATCTAAGAGTTTTATAGTGTGGTTGTGTTTGGTTACAGTATATCTCAGGGAGTTTTACAGTGTGGTTGTGTTTGGTTACAGTATATCTAAGAGTTTTACAGTGTGGTTGTGTTTGGTTACAGTATATCTCAGGGAGTTTTACAGTGTGGTTGTGTTTGGTTACAGTATATCTCAGGGAGTTTTATAGTGTGGTTGTGTTTGGTTACAGTATATCTCAGGGAGTTTTACAGTGTGGTTGTGTTTGGTTACAGTATATCTCAGGGAGTTTTATAGTGTGGTTGTGTTTGGTTACAGTATATCTCAGGGAGTTTTATAGTGTGGTTGTGTTTGGTTACAGTATATCTCAGGGAGTTTTACAGTGTGGTTGTGTTTGGTTACAGTATATCTCAGGGAGTTTTATAGTGTGGTTGTGTTTGGTTACAGTATATCTCAAGAGTTTTACAGTGTGGTTGTGTTTGGTTACAGTATATCTCAGGGAGTTTTATAGTGTGGTTGTGTTTGGTTACAGTATATCTCAGGGAGTTTTATAGTGTGGTTGTGTTTGGTTACAGTATATCTAAGAGTTTTACAGTGTGGTTGTGTTTGGTTACAGTATATCTAAGAGTTTTACAGTGTGGTTGTGTTTGGTTACAGTACATCTCGGGGAGTTTTACAGTGTGGTTGTGTTTGGTTACAGTATATCTCAGGGAGTTTTACAGTGTGGTTGTGTTTGGTTACAGTATATCTCAGGGAGTTTTACAGTGTGGTTGTGTTTGGTTACAGTATATCTCAGGGAGTTTTACAGTGTGGTTGTGTTTGGTTACAGTATATCTCAGGGAGTTTTACAGTGTGGTTGTGTTTGGTTACAGTATATCTCAGGGAGTTTTATAGTGTGGTTGTGTTTGGTTACAGTATATCTCAGGGAGTTTTATAGTGTGGTTGTGTTTGGTTACAGTATATCTCAGGGAGTTTTATAGTGTGGTTGTGTTTGGTTACAGTATATCTCTCAGGGAGTTTTACAGTGTGGTTGTGTTTGGTTACAGTATATCTCAGGGAGTTTTATAGTGTGGTTGTGTTTGGTTACAGTATATCTCAGGGAGTTTTACAGTGTGGTTGTGTTTGGTTACAGTATATCTCAGGGAGTTTTACAGTGTGGTTGTGTTTGGTTACAGTATATCTCAGGGAGTTTTACAGTGTGGTTGTGTTTGGTTACAGTATATCTCAGGGAGTTTTATAGTGTGGTTGTGTTTGGTTACAGTATATCTCAGGGAGTTTTACAGTGTGGTTGTGTTTGGTTACAGTATATCTCAGGGAGTTTTATAGTGTGGAGTTTTTGTGTTTGTGTTACAGTATATCTAAGAGTTTTACAGTGTGGTTGTGTTTGGTTACAGTATATCTAAGAGTTTTACAGTGTGGTTGTGTTTGGTTACAGTATATCTCAGGGAGTTTTATAGTGTGGTTGTGTTTGGTTACAGTATATCTCAGGGAGTTTTACAGTGTGGTTGTGTTTGGTTACAGTATATCTCGGGGAGTTTTACAGTGTGGTTGTGTTTGGTTACAGTATCTCAGGGAGTTTTATAGTGTGGTTGTGTTTGGTTACAGTATATCTCAGGGAGTTTTACAGTGTGGTTGTGTTTGGTTACAGTATATCTAAGAGTTTTATAGTGTGGTTGTGTTTGGTTACAGTATATCTCAGTGTGGTTGTGGGAGTTTTACAGTGTGGTTGTGTTTGGTTACAGTATATCTCAGGGAGTTTTACAGTGTGGTTGTGTTTGGTTACAGTATATCTCAGGGAGTTTTTAGTGTGGTTGTGTTTGGTTACAGTATATCTCAGGGAGTTTTACAGTGTGGTTGTGTTTGGTTACAGTATATCTCAGGGAGTTTTATAGTGTGGTTGTGTTTGGTTACAGTATATCTCAGGGAGTTTTACAGTGTGGTTGTGTTTGGTTACAGTATATCTAAGAGTTTTACAGTGTGGTTGTGTTTGGTTACAGTATATCTCAGGGAGTTTTACAGTGTGGTTGTGTTTGGTTACAGTATATCTAAGGGAGTTTTATAGTGTGGTTGTGTGTTTGAGTTTTACAGTGTGGTTGTGTTTATTACAGTATATCAGGGAGTTTTATAGTGTGGTTGTGTTTGGTTACAGTATATCTCAAGAGTTTTATAGTGTGGTTGTGTTTGGTTACAGTATATCTCAGGGAGTTTTACAGTGTGGTTGTGTTTGGTTACAGTATATCTCAGGGAGTTTTACAGTGTGGTTGTGTTTGGTTACAGTATATCTCAGGGAGTTTTACAGTGTGGTTGTGTTTGGTTACAGTATATCTCAGGGAGTTTTACAGTGTGGTTGTGTTTGGTTACAGTATATCTAAGGGAGTTTTATAGTGTGGTTGTGTTTGGTTACAGTATATCTCAGGGAGTTTTATAGTGTGGTTGTGTTTGGTTACAGTATATCTCAGGGAGTTTTACAGTGTGGTTGTGTTTGGTTACAGTATATCTCAGGGAGTTTTACAGTGTGGTTGTGTTTGGTTACAGTATATCTAAGAGTTTTATAGTGTGGTTGTGTTTGGTTACAGTATATCTCAGGGAGTTTTACAGTGTGGTTGTGTTTGGTTACAGTATATCTCAGGGAGTTTTATAGTGTGGTTGTGTTTGGTTACAGTATATCTCAGGGAGTTTTATAGTGTGGTTGTGTTTGGTTACAGTATATCTCAGGGAGTTATACAGTGTGGTTGTGTTTGGTTACAGTATATCTCAGGGAGTTTTACAGTGTGGTTGTGTTTGGTTACAGTATATCTCAGGGAGTTTTACAGTGTGGTTGTGTTTGGTTACAGTATATCTAAGAGTTTTATAGTGTGGTTGTGTTTGGTTACAGTATATCTCAGGGAGTTTTATAGTGTGGTTGTGTTTGGTTACAGTATATCTCAGGGAGTTTTACAGTGTGGTTGTGTTTGGTTACAGTATATCTCGGGGAGTTTTACAGTGTGGTTGTGTTTGGTTACAGTATCTCAGGGAGTTTTATAGTGTGGTTGTGTTTGGTTACAGTATATCTCAGGGAGTTTTACAGTGTGGTTGTGTTTGGTTACAGTATATCTCAGGGAGTTTTACAGTGTGTGTTTTTGTGTTTGGTTACAGTATATCTCAGGGAGTTTTACAGTGTGGTTGTGTTTGGTTACAGTATATCTCAGGGAGTTTTACAGTGTGGTTGTGTTTGGTTACAGTATATCTCAGGGAGTTTTATAGTGTGGTTGTGTTTGGTTACAGTATATCTCAGGGAGTTTTACAGTGTGGTTGTGTTTGGTTACAGTATATCTCAGGGAGTTTTACAGTGTGGTTGTGTTTGGTTACAGTATATCTCAGGGAGTTTTATAGTGTGGTTGTGTTTGGTTACAGTATATCTCAGGAGTTTTATAGTGTGGTTGTGTTTGGTTACAGTATATCTAAGTGTGGGAGTTTTATAGTGTGGTTGTGTTTGGTTACAGTATATCTCAAGAGTTTTACAGTGTGGTTGTGTTTGGTTACAGTATATCTCAGGGAGTTTTACAGTGTGGTTGTGTTTGGTTACAGTATATCTCAGGGAGTTTTACAGTGTGGTTGTGTTTGGTTACAGTATATCTCAGGGAGTTTTACAGTGTGGTTGTGTTTGGTTACAGTATATCTCAGGGAGTTTTACAGTGTGGTTGTGTTTGGTTACAGTATATCTCAGGGAGTTTTATAGTGTGGTTGTGTTTGGTTACAGTATATCTCAGGGAGTTTTACAGTGTGGTTGTGTTTGGTTACAGTATATCTCAGGGAGTTTTACAGTGTGGTTGTGTTTGGTTACAGTATATCTCAGGGAGTTTTATAGTGTGGTTGTGTTTGGTTACAGTATATCTCGGGGAGTTTTATAGTGTGGTTGTGTTTGGTTACAGTATATCTCAGGGAGTTTTATAGTGTGGTTGTGTTTGGTTACAGTATATCTCAGGGAGTTTTACAGTGTGGTTGTGTTTGGTTACAGTATATCTCAGGGAGTTTTACAGTGTGGTTGTGTTTGGTTACAGTATATCTCAGGGAGTTTTACAGTGTGGTTGTGTTTGGTTACAGTATATCTCAGGGAGTTTTACAGTGTGGTTGTGTTTGGTTACAGTATATCTAGGGAGTTTTACAGTGTGGTTGTGTTTGGTTACAGTATATCTCAGGGAGTTTTACAGTGTGGTTGTGTTTGGTTACAGTATATCTCAGGGAGTTTTACAGTGTGGTTGTGTTTGGTTACAGTATATCTCAGGGAGTTTTACAGTGTGGTTGTGTTTGGTTACAGTATATCTCAGGGAGTTTTATAGTGTGGTTGTGTTTGGTTACAGTATATCTCAGGGAGTTTTACAGTGTGGTTGTGTTTGGTTACAGTATATCTCAGGGAGTTTTATAGTGTGGTTGTGTTTTTGGTTACAGTATATCTCAGGGAGTTTTACAGTGTGGTTGTGTTTGGTTACAGTATATCTCAGGGAGTTTTACAGTGTGGTTGTGTTTGGTTACAGTATATCTCAGGGAGTTTTACAGTGTGGTTGTGTTTGGTTACAGTATATCTCAGGGAGTTTTACAGTGTGGTTGTGTTTGGTTACAGTATATCTCAGGGAGTTTTATAGTGTGGTTGTGTTTGGTTACAGTATATCTCAGGGAGTTTTACAGTGTGGTTGTGTTTGGTTACAGTATATCTCAGGGAGTTTTACAGTGTGGTTGTGTTTGGTTACAGTATATCTCAGGGAGTTTTACAGTGTGGTTGTGTTTGGTTACAGTATATCTCAGGGAGTTTTATAGTGTGGTTGTGTTTGGTTACAGTATATCTCAGGGAGTTTTACAGTGTGGTTGTGTTTGGTTACAGTATATCTCAGGGAGTTTTATAGTGTGGTTGTGTTTGGTTACAGTATATCTCAGGGAGTTTTACAGTGTGGTTGTGTTTGGTTACAGTATATCTCAGGGAGTTTTACAGTGTGGTTTGTGTTTGGTTACAGTATATCTCAGGGAGTTTTACAGTGTGGTTGTGTTTGGTTACAGTATATCTCAGGGAGTTTTACAGTGTGGTTGTGTTTGGTTACAGTATATCTCAGGGAGTTTTACAGTGTGGTTGTGTTTGGTTACAGTATATCTAAGAGTTTTATAGTGTGGTTGTGTTTGGTTACAGTATATCTCAGGGAGTTTTACAGTGTGGTTGTGTTTGGTTACAGTATATCTCAGGGAGTTTTACAGTGTGGTTGTGTTTGGTTACAGTATATCTCAGGGAGTTTTATAGTGTGGTTGTGTTTGGTTACAGTATATCTCAGGGAGTTTTACAGTGTGGTTGTGTTTGGTTACAGTATATCTCAGGGAGTTTTATAGTGTGGTTGTGTTTGGTTACAGTATATCTCAGGGAGTTTTACAGTGTGGTTGTGTTTGGTTACAGTATATCTAAGAGTTTTACAGTGTGGTTGTGTTTGGTTACAGTATATCTAAGAGTTTTATAGTGTGGTTGTGTTTGGTTACAGTATATCTCGGGAGAGTTTTATCTCAGGGAGTTTTGTGGTTGTGTTTGGTTACAGTATATCTAAGAGTTTTACAGTGTGGTTGTGTTTGGTTACAGTATATCTCAGGGAGTTTTACAGTGTGGTTGTGTTTGGTTACAGTATATCTCAGGGAGTTTTATAGTGTGGTTGTGTTTGGTTACAGTATATCTCAGGGAGTTTTACAGTGTGGTTGTGTTTGGTTACAGTATATCTCAGGGAGTTTTATAGTGTGGTTGTGTTTGGTTACAGTATATCTCAGGGAGTTTTATAGTGTGGTTGTGTTTGGTTACAGTATATCTAAGAGTTTTACAGTGTGGTTGTGTTTGGTTACAGTATATCTCAGGGAGTTTTATAGTGTGGTTGTGTTTGGTTACAGTATATCTCAGGGAGTTTTATAGTGTGGTTGTGTTTGGTTACAGTACAGCCTCAGCAGGGTTTCAGTGTTTAACCGTGACCATGTGTGGTCACGTCTCAGGAGGGTTAGAGCTGTGGGGTGAAAGTGTGGTGTCAGAAAATGTAAGAGCGGTCTAGCTTGTTTAACCATGACCACTTAAGGTCGAGTCTCAGGGGAAACGGCTTCTTAGCAGAGCTCCACTGCGGAGCCAGAACTAGTGAATGGACAACACATGCACACGGACACGTATGTACACACACACACACACACACACACACACGCTAGACAGATTTAGAGAGAGCATTTAGTCTCTGTGAATGAGTATCGTAGGGACCAGTGAGATGAGCAGCAGCAGAACAGGAACAGATTTCAGCCAAGCAGAAAGTGCAGGGAGAACTGTGTGTGTGTTTGACAACTGACCTTCCAGATCACTGGGTCCACAGTGAATCAGTTTAGCTGAAGATAACAGGGACAGTGGAGTCAGTCTGACCCTGTCAAACCCACATCTCCCCTGCCTCACCCTGTCTCCCTCCTCTACCCCTCTCTCTCACCCCTGTCTTCCTCATCTACTCCCCTCTCTCTCTCTCCGGTCACCCCCTCTCGCTCACCTGTCTCACTCCTCTACCCCCCTCTCTCTCTCCCCTGTCTCCCTCCTCTACCCCCTCTCTCTCCCCCTGTCTCCCTCCTCTACCCCCCCCTCTCCCCTGTCTCCCTCCCCCTGTCTCCCCCTGTCTCCCTCCTCTACCCCCCCTCTCTCTCCCCCTGTCTGCCTCCTCTACCCCCCCCTCCCAGTCTCCCTCTCTACCCCCCTCTCTCCCCCGTCTCCCTCCTCTACCCCCTCTCTCTCCCCCTGTCTGCCCCCTCTACCCCCTCTCTCTCTCCCAGTCTCCCTCCTCTCCCCCCCTCTCTCTCCCCCCGTCTCCCTCCTCTACCCCCCCTCTCTCCCCCTGTCTGCCTCCTCTACCCCCTCTCTCTCCCCCCCTCCTCTACCCCCTCTCTCCCCCCGTCTCCCTCCTCTACCCCCTCTCTCCCCCTGTCTGCCTCCTCTACCCCCCCGTCTCCCCCCTCCTCTACCCCCTCCTCTCCCCAGTCTCCCTCCTCTACCCCCTCTCTCTCTCCCCGTCTCCCTCCTCTACCCCTCTCTCCCCCCGTCTCCCTCCTCTACCCCCTCTCTCTCCCCCGTCTCCCTCCTCTACCCCCCTCTCTCTCTCCCCCTGTCTCCCTCCTCTACCCCCCTCTCTCCCCCTGTCTCCCTCCTCTAACCCCTCCCCTCCCCATCTCTTCTCTACCCCGTCTCCCCTCCTCCTCTACCCCCCCCTCTCCCCATCTCCCTCCCCATCTCCCCTCTCCCTCCTCTACCCCCCCCCTCTCCCCAGTCACCCTCCTCTAACCCCCTCTCTCTCCCCATCTCCTTCTCTACCCCCCTCCCAGTCCCCTCCTCTACCCCCCTCTCTCCCCCTCCTCCACCCCCCTCTCCCCAGTCTCCCTCCCCATCTCCTCCACCCCCCTCTCCCCCATCTCCCTCCTCTACCCCCTCTCCCTCTTCTACCCCCCATCTCTCCCCTGTCTCCCTCCTCTACATCCTTCTAAATTTTCATTTCAATTCAATTTAAGGGGCCTTATTGGCATGCAAAACATATGTTTACATTTCCAAAGCAAGTGAAATAGATAATAAACAAAAGTGAAATATACAATAGAAAATGTACAGTATACATTACACTCACAAAAGATATGGGAGTTGATCAGAATTGGATCCGTGTTATATAACTGTTTCAAGTATTTTATGCCAGATCCCAATTGGTATGTCAATTTTTATGTTCCTTTTTTGGAAAACCATTATTTTTGTCTTAATGAGAATTTCTGTCAGGGCTCAGGTCTGACAGAATATGTGCATAAAATATAGGTGCTGCTGTAAGCAGTGATGGAAAAAGTACCCAATTGTAATACTTGAGTAAAAGTAAAGATACCTTAATAGTGACTCCCCATCCCGCATGAGGGAGCGTAATCATCGACTGACACTAATTAGCATAACACAAAGGACATAAATATTCCTAGAAAATATTCCTATTCATGAAAATCACAAGTGAAATATATTGAGACACAGCATTTGTGTAAGTTTATCAATAGCCTAGCATAGCATTTTGTCCAGCTAGCAGCAGGTAACTTGGTCACTGAAATCAGAAAAGCAATCAAATTAAATTGTTTACCTTTGATGAGCTTCGGATGTTTTCACTCACGAGACTCCCAGGTAGATAGTCAATGTTCCTTTTTTCCAAAAATATTATTTTTGTAGGCGAAATAGCTCAGTTTGTTCTTCACGTATGGCTGAGAAATCGCCCGGAAATTGCAGTCACGAAAATGCTGAAAAATGTTCCAAATTAGCTCCATAATATCGACAGAAACATGGCAAACGTTGTTTATAATCAATCCTCAAGGTGTTTTTCAAATATCTATTCAATAATATATCCACTAGGACAATTAGTTTTTCAGTAGGACCGATTGGAATAATGGCTACCTCTGTATTTTACGCGAGAATCACTCTGGGGGCATCAGGTGACCACTTGCGCAATGTAGCCGCTTACAGGTATTCTTCAACATAAATGCATAAAACTACGTCACAATGCTGTAGACACCTTGGGGAATACGGAGAAAGACTAATCTGGTTGATAGCCCATTCACTGCTCAATAGGGATGCATTGGAACACAGCACTTTCAAAACATGAGGCACTTTCGGATTTTATTTTTCTCAGGCTTTCGCCTGCAATATCAGTTCTGTTATACTCACAGACAATATTTTTACAGTTTTGGAAACTTTAGAGTGTTTTCTATCCTACGTTGTCAATTACATGCATATTCTAGCATCTTGTCCTGACAAAATATCCCGTTTACTACGGGAACGTTATTTTTCCAAAAATTAAAATACTGCCCCCTAGTCACAAAAGGTAGAAAATGACTGTAAATGAAAAGTAAAAGTGAAGTTCTCCCAGTAAAATACAACTTCAGTAAAAGTCTAGGTGCTGCTGTAAACCCTCCTTGGTTGGGGACAGAAGCACCGGATCATCAGCAAACAGTGGACATTTGACTTCAGATTCTAGTAGAGTGAGGCCGAGTGCTGTAGACTCTCCTAGTGCCCTCGCCAATTCGTTGTTTATGTTGATGAGGGTGGGGCTTAAGCTGCATCCCTGTCTCACCTCCCGGCCCTGTGGAAAGAAATGTGTGTGTTTGTTGCCAATTTTACCCACACACTTATAATGTTGTATGTTTTTCCCCCAACACCACTTTCCATCAATTTCCAAATATTGGGGTGCCAGAGCTGAGGATGATGTTTAAGTATAGCCAATTGGAATTTGTGGTTAGTATATTTCATCATTTCATTTCGGATACCATCAACCCCAAAGACCTTTTTGGGTTGGAGGGCTTGTATTTTGTCCTGTAGTTCTTTCAATGTAATTGGAGAATCCAGTGGGTTCTGGTGGTCTTTAATAGTTGATTCTAAGGTTTGTATTTGATCATGTATATATTTTTGCTGTTTTTTATTTGTTATCGAGCCAAAAATATTGGAGAAGTTTATCCATTCATCTCTGTTTTGGATAGATAACTCTTTGAGAGTTTTCCAATCTTCCCAGAAGTGATTAGATTCTATGGATTCTTCAGTTACATTGAGCTGATTTCTGACGTGCTTTTTCCGTAGTGTATTTCTGTATTGTTTTAGTGATTTACCATAGTGAAGGCGTAGGCTCAGGTTTTCTGGGTCTATATATTTTTGGTTGGATAGGTCTCTCAATATATTTCTTAGGTTTTTGGATTCTTCATCAAACCATTTATCATTGTTGTTACTTCTCTTAGGTTGTCTGTTTGACGTTTTTAGATTTGATAAGGAAGCTGAGAGGTCAAATATACTGTTGAGGTTTTCTACTGCCAAGTTTACACCTTTACTATTACAGTGAAACCTTTTGTCCAGGAAGTTGTCTGGAAGGGATTTGATTTGTTGTTGCCTAATTGTTTTTTCGTAGATTCCACACTGCATTCCTTCCATCTGTAGCATTTCTGAATATTATTCAGTCCCTTTGGCTTTGAAGCCTCATGATTGAGCATAGCTCTGTTCAAGTAGACTGTGATGTTGCTGTGATATGACAGGAGTGTCAGTGGACTGACTGAAACGTTCTAAGAGAATCTGGGTTGAGGTCAGTGATAAAGTAGTCTACAGTACTACAGCCAAGAGATGAGCTATAGGTGTACCTACCATAGGATTTCCCTCGAAGCCTACCACTGTCTATGTACATACCCAACGGCCGACAGAGCTGCAGGAGTTGTGACCCGTTTTTGTTGGTTATGTTGTTGTAGTTGTGCCTAGGAGGGCATATGGGGGAGGGAATACTGTCACCTCCAGGTAGGTGTTTGTCTCCCTGTGTGCTGAGGTTGTCAGGTTCTTGTCCAGTTCTGGCATTTAGGTCACCACAGACTAGTACATGTCCCTGGAAATGATTGCTCTCCCCCTCCAGGATGGAGGAGCTGTCATTGTTAAAGTATTTGGATTCTATTCGAGAGAATATCCCTCCTATCCCTCCGTTTTGCTCCCCAGTCTCGACCTCCTATCTCTCCGTTTTGCTCCCCAGTCTCCCTCCTACCCCTCCGTTTTGCTCCCCAGTCTCCCTCCTACCCCTCCCTTTGCTCCCCAGTCTCCCTCCTACCCCTCCGTTTTGCTCCCCAGTCTCCCTCCTACCCCTCCGTTTTCTCCCTTCCCAGTCTCCCTCCTACCTCTCCGTTTTGCTCCCCAGTCTCCCTCCTATCCCTCCGTTTTGCTCCCCAGTCTCCCTCCTATCCCTCCGTTTTGCTCCCCAGTCTCCCTCCTATCCCCCTCCCCTACCCCTCCGTTTTGCTCCCCAGTCTCCCTCCTACCCCTCCGTTTTGCTCCCCAGTCTCCCTCCTAGTCTCCCCCTCCGTTTTGCTCCCCAGTCTCCCTCCTAGTCTCCCTCCCCCTCCGTTTTGCTCCCCAGTCTCCCTCCTATCCCCTCCGTTTTGCTCCCCAGTCTCCCTCCGTTTTGCTCCCCAGTCTCCCTCCTATCCCTCCGTTTTGCTCCCCAGTCTCCCTCCTATCCCTCCGTTTTGCTCCCCAGTCTCCCTCCTATCCCTCCAGTTTTGCTCCCCAGTCTCCCTCCTATCCCTCCTATCCCTCCGTTTTGCTCCCAGTCTCCCTCCTATCCCTCCTACCCCTCCGTTTTGCTCCCCAGTCTCCCTCCTATCTCTCCGTTTTGCTCCCCAGTCTCCATCCTATCTCTCCATTTTGCTCCCCAGTCTCCCTCCTATCCCTCCGTTTTGCTCCCCAGTCTCCCTCCTATCTCCATGACTTCTACCTGAATTCCCCTTTACAGACCCCCGTCCCCTCTCTTCCCTGTTTCTCACCCCTCTCACCCCTCTCACACCTCTCACACATCTTTCACCTCTCTCAGCTCTCTCCTTCCCCAAATTTCCCCACCTAGCCCTCAGTCCATCCCCCTCCAAGACTTCCCCCTCCCTGCCCTATCCCCTCTCCCCTGCCCTCTATAATAGCCTGTGTATCTCCTTAGTCAGTTGGCCAGCTCAGTCAATCCCTTCCCTCCCTGGATTCTTTGCCAGCTGACTGACTGACTAACTGTCTGACTGACTGACTGACTAATTTAGTGACTGCAGCAGTTTGATTGGAGCCAGCAACAGCAGCAACAACAGCATGGAGACAAACAGTCTATTAGGCCTCTCCTGCTTTTCCTCTTTCTCTCCTTTTCTCCTTCCCTCCCTCCTCATTCTGTTCCCTGTCTTTATTTATCCCTGGTGCTAGTCTTTTTCCTTCATTCTCTTTGCTGCTTGCTCACCCTCTGCTCACATTCTCTCCCTTGGTAGCCTTCATATTAACCTCATCCACCCACCTCATCCCTCACTCCCTCACCCAGAAAGAGACACGGACAAGGAGAGAGGATATGCGTATAGAGAGGAGAGTTCCAAGGGTCAGGGTTTGGACGATTTATCACCCACTCAGAGAGGAAGAGAGAGAACTGAATTGAGAGAGAGATCAGAGACAGAGAGACAGAGAGAGAGACAGAGAGGAGAGAGAGAAATGGGAGAGAGACAGACAGAGATGAGAGAGAGAGAGACAGGAGAGAGAGAGACAGAGAGGAGAAAGTATGAGATTAAAATGGGCAAAAAACAAACAAACTTTCCACAGGGCTGGGGGATGAGACAGGGATGCAGCTTAGCCCCACCCTCTTCAACATATATACCAATTGGCGAAGGCACTAGAACAGTCTGCAGCAACCGGCCTCACCCTACTAGAATCTATAGTGAAATGTACTGTTTGCTGATGATCTGGTGCTTCTGTCCCCAACCAAGGAGGGCCTACAGCAGCACCTAGATCTTCTGCACAGATTCTGTCAGACCTGGGCCCTGACAGTAAATCCCAGTAAAACAAAATAATGCCGTTCCAAAAAAGGTCTAGTTGTCCTGGACCACGAATATAACTTCCATCTAGACACCATGCCCTAAAGCACACAAAAAACTCTACGTACCTCGGCCTAAACATCAGCGCCACAGGTAACTTCCACAAAGCTGTGAACAAGCTGGGAGACAAGGCAAGAAGGGCTAATCTATACCATGAAAAGGAACATTTAATTTGACATAACAATTAGGATCTGGCAAAAAATGCTTGAATCAGTGAAATAACCCACTGCCCTTTATGGTTGTGAGGTCTGGGGTCCGCTCACCAAACAAGAATTCACACTATGGGACAAACACCAAATTGGTACTCTGCATGCAGAATTCTGCCCAAAAATCCTCTGTGTACAACGTAAAACACCAAATAATGCATATAGAATAAAATTAGGCAGATACCCGATAATTATTATCAAAATCCAGAAAAGAGCCGTTCAATTCTACATCCACCTAAAAGGAAGTGATTCCCAAACCTTCCATAACAAAGTCATCACCTACATGAACCTGGAGAAGAGTCCCCAAAGCAAGCTGGTCCTGGGGCTCTGTTCACAAACACAAACAGACCCCACAGAGTCCCAGGACAGCTACACAATTAGACCCAACCAAATCATGAGAAAACAAAAAGATAATTATTTGACACATTGGAAAGAATTTACAAAAAATCTGAGCAAACAAGAATGCTATTTGGCCCTAAACAGAGAGTACACAGTGGCAGAATACCTGACCACTGTGACTGACCCAAAATGAAGGAAATCTTTGACTATGTACAGACTCAGTGAATATACAATGATTCTTTCTTTAAAACTTATGCTGCGACCATTTGTGGTAGATGGTGGCAGATTGTAGTAAATTGCGTCCTTCCGGTAACAATTGCTGACATTTAAATAATGTGCCATAGCATTCTGTGGCAGCCTGCAAGCTATGTTGCGGTACGCCACAACTTTTAAATGAAAAAACACTGTAGCCTTGCTATTGAGAAAGGCCGCCGAATGCAGACCTGGCTCTCAAGAGAAGACAGACTATGTGCACACTGACCACAAAATCAGGTGGAAACTGAGCTGGACTTCCTTACCAGTGAAGAGCAAACACCATTGTAAATTCAACCCATATTTATGTTTATTTATTTTCCCTTCTATACTTTAACTATTTGCACATCATTACAACACTGTATATAGATGTGTCATTTGAAATATCTTTATTTCACTGTGTTTAGTATCTATTTCACTTGCTTCGGCAATGTAAACATAAGTTTCCCATGCCAATAAAGACCTTTGAATTGAAATTGAAATTGACAGGAGAAAGACAGAGGAGAGAGGGAGAGAGCAAGAGGGGGAGAAAGCGAGAGAGAGAGACAGGAGAGAGAGACAGGAGAGAAGGACAGGAGAGAGAGGGGGAGGGAGAGACAGGAGAGAGTGGAGAGAGAGAGCCGTTCAGATAGTGTCTTTCACTTTCCTTCCCCCTCTCTCACTCTCTCTTTGCTTCCCCCCTCTCCCTCTGTCTTTCCTTCCCCCCCCTCTCCTTCTCTCTTTCTTTCCCCCTTTCTCCCTCTCTCTTTCCTTCCCCCCCCCTCTCCCTCTCTCTTCCTTTCCTTCCCCCTCTCCCTCTCTCTTTCCTTCTCCCCCTTTCTTCCCCCTTCCCCCCTCCCCCTCCCTCTCTCTTTCCTTCTCCCCTCTTCCCCTCTTTCCTCCCCCCCCTTCCTTCCTTCCCCCCTCTCCTTTCCTTCCTTCCCCCCTCTTTCCTTCCCTCTCTTTCCTTCCCTTTCCTTCTCTCTTTCCTTCCCCCTCTCCTTCTCTCTTTCCTTCCCCCCTCCTTCCCTTTCCTTCCTTCCTTTCCTTCCTTCCCCCTTCCTTCTCCTTTCCTTCCCCCTCTCCTTCTTTTTCCTCTTTCCTTCCTTCCTCTCCTTCTTCTCTCTTTCCTTCCCCTCTCCTTCTCTCTTTCCTTCCCCCCTCCTCTCTTTCCTTCCCCCCCCCTCTCCTTCTCTCTTTCCTTCCCCCTCTCCCTCTTTCCTTCCCCCCTCTCCTTCTCTCTTTCCTTCCCCCCTCTCTCTTTCCTTCCCCCTCTCCTTCTCTCTTTCCTCCCCCTCCCTTCTCCTTTCCTTCCGCCCCTCCTCCTTTTCTCTTTCCTTTCCCTTCTCCTCTCTCTCTTTCCTTCCCCCCCCCTCTCTCCTTCCCCCTCTCTTTCCTTCTCCCCTCTATCCTGCCTGCCTCCCTCCCTTCCTCTCTGTCACTGTGATGAATGGCTAGCATTGGCTGTGTCTGTGTGTGATGAATGGCTGTAGCTTGGGTTGTGTGTGGACAGGCGGGCCTATAGGGTCTTGGCTGCAGTTAGCAGTGTTTAAAGATGACTGGAGAACAGAGGGTTGCTGACACACACACACACACACACACAGGTGTAGACCTGTTCCATGTAGAGGAAGGTGCTTCTATGTAAAAGACAGTACATACAGCTAGCTGGGCACTACAACACATAGACACACAGACACATAGACACACAGACACATAGACACACAGTCACATAGACACACAGTCACATAGACACACAGTCACACAGTCATATAGTCACACAATCATATAGTCACACAGTCACATAGACACACAGTCACACAGACACACAGTCACACAGACACACAGTCACATAGTCACACAGTCATATAGTCACACAGTCACATAGACACATAGACACACAGTCACACAGTCACATAGACACATAGACACACAGTCACACAGTCACACAGACACACAGACACACAGTCACACAGTCACACAGACACATAGTCACACAGTCACATAGACACACAGTCACACAGACACACAGTCATATAGTCACACAGTCATATAGTCACACAGTCACATAGACACATAGTCACACAGTCACATAGACACAGACACACAGACACACAGTCACATAGACACATAGACTCACAGTCACATAGACACATAGACACAGACACACAGACACACAGTCACACAGTCACACAGACACATAGTCACACAGTCACGTAGACACACAGTCAAATAGATACATAGTCACATAGTCACACAGTCAAGTAGACGCACAGTCACACAATCACATAGTCACACAGTCAAATAGACACATAGACAAAAAAAACGTACTGTATATTGATTCACTTCAAGAGCCATTAGGAGTGATTATCACCAATTATTTCTTCTGACTGACAAACGTTCAGAGTGTGTGTGTGTCTTTGTTTGTGAGTGTGCGTGCCTGCGCGTGTGTGTGTGTGTGTGTGTGTGTGTGAGAAGTGTGTGTGTGCGTGAGTCATCCTCTACTCCTCTGGTACAAGTGTCTGAATAGCTTCTCTACGAAAGGACATCAAACCAAAGAGAGAGAGGAGGGGAGGATATTTTCTGTCTCTCTTTTTTCTCTCTCCCTCCATCTTCCCTCCCTCTGTTTCTACCGCTCTTTCCCATGGGACATGAACTGTACCTGACAGTAACGGTTTCCCGGCAACAGTTTCCGTCAGTAACAGTAACTGCTGACCTTCTCCTGTGTGATGTGAACTCCAGTGTGTCAGCTCCAGTGTGTCAGTCGTCATCATACACCCACACAGTCACTTTAGTAGTAGACATCACTCTGCTTTGCACTACATAAAACTAAACCTCAGTTACACTTCCAGGTGTTGCCACAGTCTCTTTTTTCCCCCCATTTTACTATGCAAGTCAGTTACGAACAATTTCTTATTTATAATGACGGCCTACACCAGCCAAACCCGGACGACGGTGGACCAATTGTGCACCGCCCTATGGGACTCCCAATCACGGCCGGTTGTGATACAGCCTGGATTCGAACCAGGATGTCTGTAGTGACACCTCTAGCACTGAGATGCAGTTAGACAGGTGTAGACAGGTGGAGTCTACAGTCCCAGGGTAGATCATAACAGGTGGTTAGAGGTGACTGGGAAGATGTAACACTGTTTATCTGACTGTGAGATGGATATAGGTGTATCATGTACCAACCTGCTCTGGGATGTTAAACATCTTAAAGAATACACCAATATTACCACTTTCCCATAAAGGCTAGTTTATATACTGGTGAAGTAGGCTGGAAAAGACATGCTGGTTATATGAACACAGTCCCTTATACATACCAACCCAGTGGGTTGTATATGTGTTCCTGTGTGTGTGACAGGGAGAGAGAGAAGGAAGGAAAGGGGGAAATAGAAGGGGGAGGAAGAGCAGGTGCAGAGGGGAGCAGAGAGCTGTAGTCGAAAAGAAGAAACGATTGAGGGAGGAGGTGGCCTGTCCCTGAACGGATGCACTTTGACCTCACCGTAGTGTAGTGCAGTGTGGGTAAGAAAGCCTAGATGGCAGGAGTTGGCTGGTCATTAAGGCAGCTGTGTTTGTGTGTGGGTCTGAGAGAGAAAGAGAGAGAGAGGACATAGAGAGAGAGAGAGAGAGAGAGAGACATAGAGAAGGGGGTGAGAGAGAGAGAGAGAGAGAGAGAGACATAGAGAAGGGGGTGAGAGAGAGAGAGACATAGAGAAGGGGGTGAGAGAGAGAGAGACATAGAGAAGGGGGTGAGAGAGAGAAGGGGGTGAGAGAGAGAGAGACATAGAGAAGGGGGTGAGAGAGAGAGAGACATAGAGAAGGGGGTGAGAGAGAGAGAGACATAGAGAAGGGGGTGAGAGAGAGAGAGACATAGAGAAGGGGGTGAGAGAGAGAGAGACATAGAGAAGGGGGTGAGAGAGAGAGAGACATAGAGAGGGAGAGAGAGA
>NC_056442.1:48951851-48971851 GCF_018296145.1 Oncorhynchus tshawytscha | reverse complement strand
ACTGTTAATTTTATATTGTTTATTTCACTTGTGTTTATGATCTATTTCACTTGCTTTGGCAATGTAAACATATGTTTCCCATGCCAATAAAGCCCTTTGAATGGAATTGAGAGAGAGATTGAATTTTACCAAACACACACAGCTGTGGGTCCAGTTAAGGACCTTTTACTCTCCCGCTTCTCCTCTCATCCTCTCTTTTACCCTGCAGGAACAGCCCTGTCTCTCACAGGAACAGCCCTGTCTCTCACAGGAACAGCCCTGTCGCTCACAGGAACAGCCCTGTCGCTCACAGGAACAGCCCTGTCGCTCACAGGAACAGCCCTGTCGCTCACAGGAACAGCCCTGTCGCTCACAGAACACTCCTGTCGCTCACAGGAACAGCCCTGTCGCTCACAGGAACAGCCCTGTCGCTCACAGGAACAGCCCTGTCACTCACAGGAACAGCCCTGTCACTCACAGGAACAGCCCTGTCACTCACAGGAATAGCCCTGTCACTCACAGAATAGCCCTGTCAACAGCCCTGTCACCACAGGACAGCCCTGTCACTCACAGGACAGCCCTGTCACTCACAGGAACAGCCCTGTCACTCACAGGAACAGCCCTGTCACTCACAGGAACAGCCCTGTCACTCACAGGAACAGCCCTGTCCTCACAGGACAGCCCTGTCACTCACAGGACAGCCCTGTCACTCACAGGAACAGCCCTGTCACTCACAGGAACAGCCCTGTCACTCACAGGAACAGCCCTGTCACTCACAGGAACAGCCCTGTCACTCACAGGAACAGCCCTGTCACTCACAGGACAGCCATGTCACTCACAGGAACAGGTGTGAGTGCTGCCGGGAGATGGAGAAATAGAGCGGGTGGAAGAGACACTTTCTTTTCCATCCCCTTCTGAGTTCTCCTTGGCAGGGTTCTCCACTCCATGGCACAGCGCCTCTGGTTTTAGGACTCTTCCTCTCCTCTCTCTTTTTTTTCCTCTCAGTTTGAGTTATAGCAGAGAGGTTGAGGGAGAGGGAGAGGGAGTAGGAGTAGGAGTGGGAGAGGGAGCTGAATGAAGTCTGTCTGTCTATTCACTCTTCATCACCTATCATTTATTCCTTTAACGCCAACACAAAGCTTTAATCCATACCACTATTACATTACTGATCATCATAATCACAATCAGCCTTTTATTTATAAACCATATCTTCTAAAGCCACGGCCCCAATTATCCTACAATCTATCTGGTTATTAAATGACAAAATAGAAAATCTATGCTCCAACCTCTTCCTGTGCCAGGGTGCATCGATCCCCTATTCAGGCGGCCATTTTAAACGAGTGACTAATAAGAACTGATATCTTGTTGTCAAACACGCCCATCTGGGCCTGCTTATCGTGTCAGACAACGGCTCCACTGCACGGGATGGATTGAGGGATGGATGGACGGGTAGATGGATGAATGGGTGGATTGATTTATATAAGGTTTATGTACACAATAAACGTTGCCTTCTCATATTTCCCTGATCGTATATCCCTTAATTGGATATTGTCTTTCTGTATGGCAGCCATACAGGAAAGGGAGAGAGAGAAAAGGAGAGAGAGAAAGGGGATGGGGAAGTAGAGAGAGAAGGAGAAAGAGAGAGTATGGAAGAAGGAAAGGGGGTAGAGTGAGGGAGAGAGGGAGGAGATGGAGAAAGAGAGTGACAAGTGGTAAGGAAGAATATAGAGAGAGAGAGAGAGAGAGAGAGAGAGAGAGAGAGGGAAAGAGAGAGAGGTAAAGAGAGAAAGGGAGAGGGAGAGAGGGGTTGAGACTGGAACAGTGTTTTTTCTGTGGTGATGATGCACCATACTGTTCCTTCTCTCCCCTCGTTAATATTTTAAGAAAGAAGCTAAGTAGACATTTTATTATGACACCTATCTCCGGCACCTCTCCACAGGAAATATAGCCTAGCTCAGAGAGAGAGAGAGAGAGAGTGGGAGAAAGATGAGGAGAGAGAGAGAGACGTTTGACTTTTAGTCTTTCTTTAATGAAACATTTTTCATTTCATTAAAACCTTCCCACCCTCACCCCCTCTTAAAACAAAACACCAAAATATCTCCTGTAATGCAGTACTGCATATATGTACCATACTCACCTTGCCCACTACACCACAATACAAAACACCATATATCTAACCCATCTTCCCCAGCTGTACAGACAGCCCCCCAACACACCATATCTCCTGAAACATCTCCACACTTTTTATCATTTTATACAACTCCAATTCCACACTAAGGTGCACCGAGACCATCCCGTTATATAATAGTAAATGGTCTGTTATCCCCCCACCTTTGACCCTGCTCCTCCTTGTTAACCAAATAGCCAACTTTGCCTGAGCAAACAGAATATTCAAAACACATTTGGCCTTCTCCTTATTTGAATACCTGGACCCCATTATAAAAATCCCAATAGCAAAAACCACCCCCAACTTCTCACACAGACATTCCAACAGAGACATTAATGGCATTAACCTGGCGCACACAGAAAACACATGAATCACAGTTTCACTCATGACACAGAAAGGACACCCCTGCCAGACTCCCGGTTCAACCTGTGCCAACAAGCTGTTAGTGTCCAGGGCTCCATGCAAGAGCCCTCCACTGGAGGTTCCTTGACCTCTTTGGTACTGGGAATTTGTAGAGACCCCTCCATCTAAAACCCACCACACTGTCCGCCCCACGTACACCCTGCCACTGATGTTCCTTCACTCCTGTTAGGCTCCTAATGTTCCTTACCTTGCAGAGGTTGTAGAGGACTTTACTTCCTACCCTCTCAATATCCCCCAGGCTCGGAGTGTTAAAATCTAACAAGTCCTCCAGACTCCCTTGCCAGTAGCCAGTCTCTGTCGTCACTTGCAGTTGGGGAAACATTGGTGGCCCCTCCCCCTTTGGCCGCTCAAACACCCCCCTTACCGGCTCAGACAGTGCCTCCTGGACCTCCTTCAGGAATCTCTCCAGCAGCCGAAGATACTTTATTCCTGTTTGTTGTGCCAGGACTTCCGGGGTTTTCCACCCCTCGCAGGTCACCCAGCCTTAGTAAACCCGCTGCCATCAGTCACCTCTGCAGGGTGGCCGACTGAACCGATCTCAAAGGGATGGCTGGGTTGTGTAAGATAGGCTCCTCCCACACCCACAGCCCAGGCTCCACACCACCTTCTCGTGCGGGCCATAATAGCTGCCAGGCCCTCAGGACCGTAGAGTAAAAGTCTGAGAGACCTGCTGTACTCAGCCTCTCCAGCTTCATGAGGAACAGCTGCCTGTCCGACCCTAATCTGCCAGCTCTCCTCAGCAGCATGCATGCTGGTTCCCTCCAGCCGACAGTATGGTACAGCAGTCTCTGTGCCGCCTTTAGCCTGAAAGCAGCCACCCTGCTCTACAGTTCCACCAGGCCCTGTCCTCCTTTGTGGATGGACATGTACAACACTGCCGCCCTCAGCCAGTGATGTCCCGACCAGAAAAAATCCACCAACTTGCGTTGCAGGTCTGCGAACAGACTGGCTTAGGGGGCTAAGGCCAGCCAGTTTATGCCACAGAGAAGATGCCACCAGGATATTGATTATCAGCACCCTCCCTCAATATGGGACAGGGGACACCTCCACCTGGCCAGTCTTGACACCACTGCCTGTGCCAGCCCCTCACAGTTCTTCCTGATCCACCTCTCCAAGCCCAGGTACACCCCCAAATTTTTAAGCCCTTCACAACCCCACTGCAAACCCCATGGAAGCAGCGCAAAACAGAGCTTTGCTCTTCCCCCAGTTCACGGTAGCTGACGAAGCTCCCCCGAACACGTTCAGACTATTCTCTAGTGCCTGCATATCTGGCCCATCTCTGAGCATCACAGAAACTTAATCAGCATTCGCTGACACTGCTATGCCTGTCAACACACCCATGCCTGTCCAGCACACTCCCTGCAGTCTTCTGCATAGCAGGCACAAAAAAGGCTCAATGGCTAGTGTTTATAGCTGCCCCGATAGAGGGCATCCTTGTCTAATGCCCCGTCTCACCCAGACTGGCCTACTGAGCACTCCTCCCACCTTGACCATACATGACGCTCCAGCATACAACATCCTCACAGAGGCCAAAAAACATTTCCCCAAACCCAAGCGTCACATTAAACAGCTACTCATGGTCCACTCTATCCAAAGCCTTCTCTTGATCTAGAGGGACCAGTCCAAAGTTCATATTTGAACCTCTCAACAAGTTCAACATGTCCGTGATTGAGCGTCTCGGTACACAATATGTCTGTTCCTTGTGTATTATAGAGTCCAGATGGGTATTCAGTCTGTTAGAGAGAACATTGGCAAATATATTGTACAGAGCAATTCCACAGTCCTCCAGTTCTTACGTTCACACAAGTCCCCCTTTTTGGGCAGGAGAGTCAGAGCCGCCTGACGGAAGCTCATCTGCAACTCTCCTACCCCGACGAATTCATGCAACACGCAAAAGAAGTCCAGTCCAATTTTTCGCAGAATGTTTTATAAAACTCCACTGGGTCCATCGACCCCCAGTGCAAGGCTGGGGGACATCTGGGTTACGGCCTCTGCCTGTTCATGGGACAACAGAAGAACGTCCATTTCATCCCTCTGTGCCAGAGAGAGCTTAGGGAGTTCTGCAAACAAAACCTGAGCACACATAGGATCACACAGTTCTGCCCTATACAACTCAGTATAAAACTCCACAGTCTGCATCTCCCCCACCACAGAGGTCACCCGCCCATCAGACAACTGTAGACAATGCAAACCCTTGGCTTCACTGTTCTGTCTTTCCAAACCAAAGAAGGAGGACCTGGGAGCTTCCATCTCCTTGAGTATGGAGAACCTGGCTCTTACAAGTGCTCCCTTCGCTTTAACCTGGAAAAAGCTGCCCAGGTCCCTATGTAATTCAGCTAAATTAGCCTGGAGACTTACAGTGACTTGCAAAAGTAATCACCCCCTTGGCATTCTTCCTATTTTGTTGCCTTACAACCTGGAATTAAAATGGATTTTCATTTGAGTTACACAAAATACCTGGCACTTTGAAAATACAAAATATGTTGTATTTTTAAACAAACAAGAAGAAAAAAATACAAAATAACAGAAAACTAGAGCGTGCGTTGCTATTCACCCCCCAAAGTCAATACTTTGTAGAGCCACCTTTTGTAACAATTACAGATGAAAGTCTCTTGGGGAATGTCTCTATAAGCTTGGCACATCTAGCCACTGGGATTTTTGCCCATTCTTCAAGGCAAAACTGCTCCAGCTCCTTCAAGTTGGATGGTTCTGCTGGTGTACAGCAATCTTTAAGTCATACCACAGCTTTTCAATTGGATTGAGGTCTGGGCTTTGACTAGGCCATTCCAAGACATTTAAATGTTTCTCCTTAAACCACTCAAGTGTTTCTTTAGCAGTATGCTTAGGGTCATTGTCCTGCTGGAAGGTGAACCTTCGTCCCAGTCTCGAATCTCTGGAAGACTGACACAGGTTTCCCTCAAGAATTTCCCTGTATTTAGCTCCATCCATCATTCCTTCAATTCTGACCAGTTTCCCAGTCGGGGCGGCAGGGTAGCTTAGTGGTTAGAGCGTTGGACTAGTAACTGAAAAGTTGCAAGTTCAAATCCCAGAGCTGACAAGGTACAAATCTGCCGTTCTGCCCCTGAACAGGCAGTTAACCCACTGTTCCTAGGCCGTCATTGAAAATAAGAATTTGTTCTTAACTGACTTGCCTAATAAATAAAGGTAAAATAAAATTTAAAAAAGTCCCTGCCCATGAAAAACATCCCTACGGCATGATCCTGCCACCACCATGCTTCACTGTGGGGATCGTGTTCTCGGGGGTGATGGGAGGTTGGGTTTGCGCCAGACACAATGTTTCATTGATGGCCAAAAAGCTCAATTTTAGTCTCATCTTACCAAAGTACCTTCTTCCATATGTTTGTGGAGTCTCCCACAAACATTGTCTTTAAGGAATGGCTTTTTTCTGGCCACTCTTCTGTAAAGCCCAGCTCTGTGGAGTGTACGGATTAAAGTACTCCTATGGACAGATACTCCAATCTCCGCTGTGGAGCTTTGCAGCTTTGCAGCTCCTTCATGGTTGTTTGGTCTCTTTGTTGCCTCTCTGATTAATGCCCTCCTTGCCTGGTCTGTGAGTTTTTGTGGGCGGCCCTCTCTTGGCAGGTTTGTTGTGGTGCCATATTCTTTCCATTTTTTTACAATGGATTTAAATGGTGCTCCGTGGGATGTTCAAAGTTTCAGTTTTTTTTTTTTATAACCCTGCCCTGGTCTGTGCTTCGCCACAACTTTATCCCTGACCTGTTTGGAGAGCTCCTTGGTCTTGTCATGACGTTGGCTTGATTGGCGAGGTTTAAATACCTCCCCCCCACGTTTCTCTCTCTCTACTCTATAGAGTTAACTCTTGAAAAAGCCCTTTGTTAACCTAGAGATTCTGGGGACATCAAAAGTTGGGAAACGAAACCATATTTTGGTAATCCAACCAGTTGAAAATATGTGTTGGCACTTAATGAATATGATGTCAGATCAGTTGGCGTCTGAGACATTATTACTGATGATAGGACGAAATAAACTGTATCTTGGAAAGTCTACACCTTCTAGTTTTCAGATTTACATGGAATTGTTGTGCAATTTAAATGTTCAAATATGAAACTATTTGTGAAAAGATTAAATGTAATTTTAGCTTCTTAAATGAGAGAACGGTTTGTCATAACACCACTCCGCTCACTCAGAGGCCCTGCCCAAGTGAAGAGACATGGGTTGTAAACTATGAAACACACCCTTCTTTCACCACTATATAAGCCCGTTGACGAAAATGTAACTTTTTGTTCCAAGGAAATGCGGACTGGCAGTCCCCACGTTGAAAGGACAAAAGACCATCTACAGAACTAAGCCAACATCAGCAAGAATCTAACTAAATGGGGATAGAATTTCAATGTGAAGGTGGCGACCTACATGCCGGAAGGATGAATTTCAACTGTACCAGCCAGAAAATAGCATGAGCTTAACTTCTTGAAGCTAGGGGGCACTATTTTTATGTTTGGAAAAATAACGTTCCCAAAGTAAATGGCCTATTTCTCAGAACCAGATGCTAGAATATGCATATAATTGATCGATTAGGATAGAAAACACTCTAAAGTTTTCAAAAGAGTAAAAATTTGGTCTGTGAGTTACACAAAACTGATATTGCAGGCTAAAACCTGAGGAAAATCCAATCAGGAAGTGCCCCTGTTTTTGAAACCTCTGTTCTTATGCATCCCTATTGCCCATATAAAGGGATATCAACCAGATTCCCTTTTCTATGGATTCCCTAAGGTGTCAACAGCCTTTAGACATAGTTTCAGGCTTTTATTTTGAAGAACGAGCATGAACGACCACATTGCGTAAGTGGATAGGTGGGGGCTCTCAGAGTGGGTTGTGCGCAAAAGAGAAAGGCGGCCATTGTTACTCCCGGTTCCTAGTGAAAAGCCAACTGTCCCGGTTGATATATTAAACACCCTGAGGATTGATAAAAATAAAAAAATCTGATAAAAAATGTTTGACATGTTTCTGTGGACATTATGGATATAATTTGGAATCTTTGTCTGCATTGTCGTGACCGCTCTTTCCGCTCAGACCGTGGATCCGGCCATGGAGCCGGGCTGAACGCCATGCCCGGACTGGGCACCGACGCAGAGGAAGGCTCTGGCCATGGAGTGGGACTGGACACCGGCGCAGAGGAAGGCTGGAGTTTTTAATTTTACCTTTATTTAACTAGGCAAGTCAGTTAAGAACAAATTCTTATTTTCAATGAAGGCCTAGGAACAGTGGGTTAACTGCCTTGTTCAGGGGCAGAACGACAGATTTGTACCTTGTCAGCTCGGGGATTCGAACTTGCAACCTTTCGGTTACTAGTTCAACGCTCTAACCACTAGGCTACCCTGCCGCCCCACGAGTCACTGGAGTCTCCGGGCCGTGAACCGTCACTGGAAGCTCTGGACTGTGAACCGTCACTGGAAGCTCTGGACTGTGAACCGTCGCTGGAAGCTCCGGACCGTAAACCGTCGCTGGAAGCTCTGGACCGTAAACCGTCGCTGGAAGCTCTGGACTGTAAACCGTCGCTGGAAGCTCTGGACTGAACCGTCGCTGGAGGTTCCGGGATGTAGATCACCACTGGAGTCTCCGGACCGTACACACACACTGGTGGGCAAGTGCGGGGAGACGGCACAGGATGTACCGGGCTGGAAAGGCGTACTGGAGGCCTAGTGCGTAGAGCCGGCACAGGTTGCACCGGACTTATAACACACTCCTCAAAATGCCTGCGCTGCAGCATACTCCTAGCCAACATCTCTCTCCGATATCTCTCTCCGATATCCCTCGTCAAACTGCTCCATCGACTCCCAGATGTTCTCTGGCTCTCTTCTCGGCTTGGCTGACCGTGCCTTGTACACCCTTGGGGTTGCCCTTGGGCTGATTGTGGCTGCGGACCCCGGCGTCGTCGCTGTTCTCCTTTACTTCTCGGCGACTCCCGCCAAGGAAGGGTCTCGCATCCACCTAGTATCTCTTCCCATGACCAGCTCTCCTGGTCAAAGCTATAACGATCGTGAAATACAAAACAATATCCCACAAAGCAGGTGTGAAAAAGGACTGGCTGTCATGCTTGACTGGCTAAGTATGATCCCCAATTAGCGGTAACGAATATCAGCTGCCTCCAATTGGAAACCATAGACACACACCAACATAGAAATATAATATCTAGAAACCCCCCTAGTCATGACCTGAAACCATGGAGAACCCTGAGGGCTCTCTATGGTCTGGGCGTGACAGTGAATACATATGCACGCACCACTTTTCTGTTTTAAATTGTTTTGAAACAAGTTATTTTTCTCATTTCACTTCACCACTTCACTATTTTGTGTGAAATCCAAATAAAAATCCATTTACATTACAGGTTGTATCGCAACAAAATAGGAAAAACACAAAGGGGATGAATACTTTTGCAAATCACTGTACGTTGCCTTGCCCCACCATCTCGACCTCTAACTCACTAATACTACGCTTGAGTTCCCCCAATACTCTCCTAGCCTCTGGGGATGAGAGATCTGTATACTGTTGACAGAAAAGACAAATTTGGACTTTCCCCACATCCCACAATTGACTCAGACTCCTCTCGTTTCTGCCTCCACCTTTTCCAAATAATTTTTATTTTATTTCTTTGCCTTTATTTTACTAGGCAAGTCAGTGAAGAACAAATTCTTATTTTCAATGACGGCCTCGGAACAGTGGGTTAACTGCCTTGTTCAGGGTAATTGGTTGCACCAGACCTGAGCAAAAAGTGGCATCTTGCAAGAGCTTTACATTCAACTTCCAATTGGATGCCCTTGTGAAATAGACAGTTAAGCCATGGTTATGTGGTGATCCAAAAAAACACCAGGAGAATGGTAGAGCCCAACAGCCTATTGCTCTGATTCCTGGACATGTATAAACGATCAAGTCAGGCTGCACTCACCCTAGCCACAAAGACCTACACCCACGTTTACTGTCTTGTGTCATGATATCTAGTTCTCCAAACATCTACTAGCTCAAACTGATTAATGATGTCCCTTACCACTCTGACTGACCCTGAATAAGGCGCCTCCCCATTTCTGTCTTTAGTAAAATCCATTGTACATTTCCAGTCCCTGCCGACCACCAGCGTCTCCTCAGGCGCTACCTGTGAGGTTCCCTGCTAAGACACCCAAATTGAACCCCACTCTCTCTCCCTGTGTTGGGTTTTAACTTTAAAAATGTGTATGCGCCTATGTTAAAACCCATGTCTGCTTTTACGACAAGCAGCCTACCCCTACACACCTTCTTTGAGGAGCACATTTTTACAGAAAGACCTGGTACAAAAAGGACTGCCACTAAAATGTGTCCCATGTCTCAACATGACCCATGGCTCAAGCCCCTTTCCACCAGAGCCCCAAACCGACTTCATTCACCACATCACTATGTGTCTCCTGCAGAAACAACACCTGTACTTTTTTTTGTTTGACATATTCACCCAACACACTTGTCTTTCCCGCATCTCTGGCGACATTTATATTGAGCGAGCCTACACGAAGAGTCTCCATAAGAAGTGGGAGAAAAGCCAGCAAAGAAAGAGACCAATAGCAAAGCTCAAAAAGCCCCAGTGCCAGGAAGGAACTATATATCTAAACAGTGTCTGAAGGTTTGACCTTTACGCACTGTTGTGACCCACTTCCAACCTAAATCGTTTCCTGGGTGAGAGGACACCCTCATTTTTCATTGTACTGATCTTACAAACTTTCTTAGATCGGGAAAAAAAGCCTCAAGATACACTTTTTTTCCCCTTGGTCTCATTCAGGAACCTTGTCAGTTCTCTCACCGTGTACTTTGACCCTTCTGCTTGACTGGCTGTAGGCTCCGGACCCATTGAGGAGGAGTCTGAAAAAAAGGCCTCATCATCCTCTTCCTCAGACTCACCTTCCTCCTCCTCATCTCCATCTCCCCTCCTGATCACCTGCCCTTACTCTCTGGTCAGGCCCCCCCCCTCCCCTCATGTACACCACCATCCATAACCTGACTAAGCCCAGCCTCATCTACATCACCGTCTGTAGCCTGACTAGGTCCAGTTTCTGATGCCTGCGTCTCATTGCCCACCTGCACGTTCACCTCGATTTCCCCAACTGGCACTTGTACCCTCACCTTGTCTACGGCCTTTATGTGGGCATACAAAGCTCTTATGGCCCAAATCCCCACACTCAAAACACATTAGACTGTGCTGGCAAATCCTACGTAGAGCACCTCACCATGCTCACTTTAAAATACACATTTAGCTGTTGCTCATTGTTATTCAGACACATTAACATTTGCCTCTGGAACACAACATGCTCGACGGCATCTGCCTGAAAACCTGGCAACAGTACAAATCTGCTAGCAAACTTACCAAACCGACTCACTTCTTTCTGGATTTGATCATGCGTAATAAATGGAGGCAAATTAGCGATTACCACTCTAGTCGAAGGACTCGACAGGGGAGAAATTGACATCAACACATTCCTTACAAATAATCCTCAGAATGTATCAATTCAGCTCAACTACACATGGCCTCTCAACTACCAAACACTCCCCGCATGCAGAAAGAGAGAAAGAGAGAGAGAGAGAGAGAGAGGTGGGGCTCCTGAGTTCTTCTGCAAAAAATATAGAATTAGAGTTGGATAAATGTAGATAAAATTGTATTATTTTTGCACAAGGACAGGATACTAACCTCAATACTAAAACATTCAATCCAAATCACAATTCCATACCTAAAACCAACCTGAATGGACTATTACTACCAATGACTATCATTAAAAAACTTCTAACAAACCAAAACCTGCAGAAGAAACACAGTGGAACCTGGACACAACACTGAGTGAGTAATATGCAGTCTGAACCTACTTCTAAAGCCAATGATCTCTAGGTTATTTTGTTATATAAAGCTAAGCAAACAAGTATAATAAGCTGCTAGAACAGAACAGACCTGGTGGCTCCTTCAATTAGCACTAGTGTGAAGTCAGATGAGGGAAAACTCTTGAGCCCAACAATGGCAGGAGAGTTTCACAGCCCCCTAATCCCAAATGCAGAGGCCTTTAAAGCCCCAATTAGGCTGATCCCTGTCCAGAGGTCATTACAATACAGTACCCCATGGATATTCAACATAACACTGCAAGTAACAATGCTGCTACAGTCCGGAAGGTGAGCAACGGTCTGATCATCCTACCGTAGTTGGAGTAGGCGCTCACCCCCCTCTCTGCTAGCCTTCCCCATTTGCGCCAGGTGATCGTGGTGACGAAGTAGGTATCCCTGTTCGTCGACCGTCTGGGGGATGTCCTGATTTCCTGCTGCATCCATTTGGTGAGGCAGACTTCTGTGATGTAGACGCTGGGAGTTGAGAAGCAGGTGGTGAGTTAAATTATAAACGGAACATGGCCCAATACAAGAAACACGAGTAGCTTACAGACATGAAACACATAGTCAATACTGCCTTGGGAATGAACCTAAGGGAGAGCCAGATAAAGTGAAGGTAATCAGTGAGTTAATGGTGTCCAGGTGAGCCTATGATGAATGCCAGGTGTGTCTAATGATGGTTGCCAGAACCGGTGGTTAGTAAACCAGCGACATCGAACACCGTAGGGGAGGAGAGTGAGTAGATGTGACAACTGTAGACTAGTTTATCACTGACCTCAACCCAGAGTCTCCCAGAGCATCCACAGTCAGTCCACTGACACCCCTATCAGATCACAGCAAAATCACAGTCTACTTGAACAGAGCTATGCTCAATCATGAGGCATCAAAGCCAAAGGAACTGAGTAACATTCAGAAATGCTATAGATGGAAGAAAAATAGAGCAACAACCAATTAAATCCCTTCCAGACAATTTCCTGGACAAAAGGTTTCACTGTCATAGTGAAGGTGTAAACTTGGCAGTAGAAAACCTAAACAGTATATTAACTCTGGCATCTTCCCCAATATTTGGGATTAAGGACTGATCACCCCCTGATCATCGATCAGCAACCTTGGGAAAATCCTCTGCATTATTATTAACAAAACATGAGAAAATCCTGAGAAAAAAAAAGACAATTATTTGACACATTGGAAAAAAACAGAACAAACTGGAATGCTGTTTGGCCCTAAATGAGAAAAGGGCAACCAATGAAGAACAAACACCATTGTAAATACAATCAATATTTCTGTATATTTATTTTCCCTTTTGTACTTTTAACTGTTTGCACATCATTACAACACTGTATATTGACATAATATTACTTGCTTTGGCAATGTAAACATATGGAGAGAGAGAGAGAGAGAGAGAGAGAAAGAATAAACAAAAAAACAGAGCAAACTAGAATGCTATTTGGCCCTACACAGAGAGTACACAGTGGCAGAATACCTGACCACTGTGACTGACCCAAAATTAAGGAAAGCCTTGACTATGTACAGACTCAGTGAGCATAGCCTTGCTATTGAGAAAGGCCGCCGTAGGCAGACATGGCTCTCAAGAGAAGACAGGCTATGTGCTCACTGCCCACAAAATGAGGTGGAAACTGAGCTGCACCTCCTAACCTCCTGCCCAATGTATGACCATATTAGAGAGACATATTTCCCTCAGATTACACAGATCCACAAAGAATTCGAAACAGTTGAAAAACTCCCATATCTACTGGGTGAAATTCCACAGTGTGCCATCACAGCAGCAAGATTTGTGACCTGTTGCCACGAGAAAAGGGCAACCAGTGAAGAACAAACACCATTGTAAATACACCCATATTTATGCTTATTTATTTTATCTTGTGTCCTTTAACCATTTGTACATTGTTAAAACACTGTATATATATATAATATGACATTTGTAATGTCTTTACTGTTTTGAAACTTCTGTATGTGTAATGTTTACTGTTAATTTTTGTTGTTTTTCACTTTATATATTCACTTTGTATGTTGTCTACCTCACTTGCTTTGGCAATGTTAACACATGTTTCCCATGCCAATAAAGCCCTTGAATTGAATTGAATTGAGAGAGAGAGGAAGTGGGTTACAGAGAGAGCTATGATGAGATGTGGAGAGAGAGAGAGAGAGAGAGAGAGAGAGAGGAAGTGGGATACAGAGAGAGCTATGATGAGAAGTGAGAGAGAGAGAGAGAGAGAGAGAGAGAGAGAGAGAGAGAGAGAGAGAGAGAGACAGGAAGTGGGATACAGAGAGAGCTATGATGAGATGTGGAGAGAGAGAGAGAGAGAGAGAGAGAGAGAGAGAGAGGAAGTGGGTTACAGAGAGAGCTATGATGAGATGTGGAGAGAGAGAGAGAGAGAGAGAGAGAGAGAGAGAGAGAGAGAGAGGAAGTGGGATACAGAGAGAGCTATGATGAGAAGTGAGAGAGAGAGAGAGAGAGAGAGAGGAAGTGGGTTACAGAGAGAGCTATGATGAGAAGTGGAGAGAGAGAGAGAGAGAGAGAGAGAGAGAGAGAGAGAGAGGAAGTGGGTTACAGAGAGAGCTATGATGAGATGTGAGAGAGAGAGAGAGAGAGAGGAAGTGGGTTACAGAGAGAGCTATGATGAGAAGTGGAGAGAGAGAGAGAGAGAGAGAGAGAGAGAGAGAGAGAGAGAGCACCGAGCGCTGTGCGATGTTGGGTAATGGTTGTAGATGCTGTGTATGTAGCGGTAGCTGTAGCTGAGCTCCCTGTGGAGGGTTTAACATATCTGCTGCTGAGACACTCTGTAGGGATGGGCTTTTAAACCACACATATGCTGTGAAATGTTGCTCATCTTTATTGTGTTAACAAAGTTAGTGGTATCATAGTGGTCAGGTTGCTGAAGAGATGGTGTAAATATAACAGTAGGAGGCTAGACAGAGAGGCAGACAGACAGAGAGAGATAGATGGGGATTTGTGACCTGTTGCCACAAGAAAAGGGCAACCAGTGAAGAACAAACACCATTGTAAATACAACCCATATTTATGCTTATTTATTTTCCCTTTTGTACTTCAACCATTTTTACATCGTTACAACACTGTATATATACATAATATGACATTTGTAATGTCTTTATTCTTTTGGAACTTCTGTGAGTGTAATGTTTACTGTTCATTTTTATTGTTTATATCACTTTTGTATATTATCTACTTCACTTGCTTTGGCAAAGTTAACATATGTTTCCCATGCCAATAAAGCCCCTTGAATTGAATTGAATTGAATTTGTGGATGAATGAGAAAGGAGCAATAGAGAGATGGAGAAAGCAATATAGTTACATTTCAAATTGCTTTCAGTTCTCTCCAATAGGTGTATGTTCACTGTGAGCCAAGGTGAACTCTGTCAAGGTCTCTGCATACTAGGTTGGGTTTGCTCCTATCAGAACTCGGCTACACATACTCCCTTAAAAGACCTTCGCTAGAAACGAGATAAAAGCGGTAATAGTTATGTTTGTCCATCCACGCCGTAGCCAGAATTAATATAGTCAGAATTAATCTAAGATAACTCAAGATAACGCAAGATAAAATAACTCAAGACATTTTAAAGTTTTTGCAGAGGAGATTTAAGTCGCTCAATTTCACAGATAACTAAGATGTTTGGTGCAGTATTTCTCAATGAAGAAATGTACATGAAAACAAGTCGTCTCTCGTCGAACGACAACAAACAGGTCATTGAAGAATCCCTACTGATGACCAGTCACCGAATGAGAAGTGTAGACTTCGGCTACCGAACTTCGGCTTTGACTCAACAAAACATAGGAAGCATGTGGGAGCGTTTACTCTGTTAGTGAGAGTCAATTAAATGAATGTCCATGTGGATTATGGTGTCTTTTAATACCTAATGAGTGTCTAATCCCTGTTCGTGTCAGTCCAGATTCAGGGTCCTTCCCAGTGTCTAATCCCTGTTCGTGTCAGTCCAGATTCAGGGTCCTTCCCAGTGTCTAATCCCTGTTCGTGTCAGTCCAGATTCAGGGTCCTTCCCAGTGTCTAATCCCTGTTCGTGTCAGTCCAGATTCAGGGTCCTTCCCAGTGTCTAATCCCTGTTCGTGTCAGTCCAGATTCAGGGTCCTTCCCAGTGTCTAATCCCTGTTCGTGTGTCAGTCCAGATTCAGGGTCCTTCCCAGTGTCTAATCCCTGTTCGTGTCAACCCAGATTCAGGGTCCTTCCCAGTGTCTAATCCCTGTTCGTGTCAGCCCAGATTCAGGGTCCTTCCCAGTGTTTAATCCCTGTTCGTGTCAGTCCAGATTCAGGGTCCTTCCCAGTGTCTAATCCCTGTTCGTGTCAGTCCAGATTCAGGGTCCTTCCCAGTGTCTAATCCCTGTTCGTGTCAGTCCAGATTCAGGGTCCTTCCCAGTGTCTAATCCCTGTTCGTGTCAGTCCAGATTCAGGGTCCTTCCCAGTGTCTAATCCCTGTTCGTGTCAGCCCAGATTCAGGGTCCTTCCCAGTGTCTAATCCCTGTTCGTGTCAGCCCAGATTCAGGGTCCTTCCCAGTGTCTAATCCCTGTTCGTGTCAGTCCAGATTCAGGGTCCTTCCCAGTGTTTAATCCCTGTTCGTGTCAGTCCAGATTCAGGGTCCTTCCCAGTGTCTAATCCCTGTTTGTGTCAGCCCAGATTCAGGGTCCTTCCCAGTGTCTAATCCCTGTTCGTGTCAGCCCAGATTCAGGGTCCTGACATAGTGTCTAATCCCTGTTCGTGTCAGCCCAGATTCAGGGTCCTTCCCAGTGTCTAATCCCTGTTCGTGTCAGCCCAGATTCAGGATCCTTCCCAGTGTCTAATCCCTGTTCGTGTCAGTCCAGATTCAGGGTCCTTCCCAGTGTCTAATCCCTGTTCGTGTCAGCCCAGATTCAGGGTCCTTCCCAGTGTCTAATCCCTGTTCGTGTCAGTCCAGATTCAGGGTCCTTCCCAGTGTCTAATCCCTGTTCGTGTCAGTCCAGATTCAGGGTCCTGACATAGTGTCTAATCCCTGTTCGTGTCAGTCCAGATTCAGGGTCCTTCCCAGTGTCTAATCCCTGTTCGTGTCAGCCCAGATTCAGGGTCCTTCGCAGTGTCTAATCCCTGTTCGTGTCAGCCCAGATTCAGGGTCCTTCCCAGTGTCTAATCCCTGTTCGTGTCAGTCCAGATTCAGGGTCCTTCCCAGTGTCTAATCCCTGTTCGTGTCAGCCCAGATTCAGGGTCCTTCCCAGTGTCTAATCCCTGTTCGTGTCAGCCCAGATTCAGGGTCCTTCCCAGTGTCTAATCCCTGTTCGTGTCAGTCCAGATTCAGGGTCCTTCCCAGTGTCTAATCCCTGTTCGTGTCAGTCCAGATTCAGGGTCCTTCCCAGTGTCTAATCCCTGTTCGTGTCAGTCCAGATTCAGGGTCCTTCCCAGTGTTTAATCCCTGTTCGTGTCAGTCCAGATTCAGGGTCCTTCCCAGTGTCTAATCCCTGTTCGTGTCAGTCCAGATTCAGGGTCCTTCCCAGTGTTTAATCCCTGTTCGTGTCGGTCCAGATTCAGGGTCCTTCCCAGTGTCTAATCCCTGTTCGTGTCAGTCCAGATTCAGGGTCCTTCCCAGTGTCTAATCCCTGTTCGTGTCAGTCCAGATTCAGGGTCCTTCCCAGTGTTTAATCCCTGTTCGTGTCAGTCCAGATTCAGGGTCCTTCCCAGTGTCTAATCCCTGTTCGTGTCAGTCCAGATTCAGGGTCCTTCCCAGTGTTTAATCCCTGTTCGTGTCAGTCCAGATTCAGGGTCCTTCCAAGTGTCTAATCCCTGTTCGTGTCAGCCCAGATTCAGGGTCCTTCCCAGTGTCTAATCCCTGTTCGTGTCAACCCAGATTCAGGGTCCTTCCCAGTGTCTAATCCCTGTTCGTGTCAACCCAGATTCAGGGTCCTTCCCAGTGTCTAATACCTGATCGTGTCAGTCCAGATTCAGGGTCCTTCCCAGTGTTTAATCCCTGTTCGTGTCAACCCAGATTCAGGGTCCTTCCCAGTGTCTAATCCCTGTTCGTGTCAGCCCAGATTCAGGGTCCTTCCCAGTGTCTAATCCCTGTTCGTGTCAGCCCAGATTCAGGGTCCTTCCCAGTGTCTAATCCCTGTTCGTGTCAGTCCAGATTCAGGGTCCTTCCCAGTGTCTAATCCCTGTTCGTGTCAGTCCAGATTCAGGGTCCTTCACAGTGTCTAATCCCTGTTCGTGTCAGTCCAGATTCAGGGTCCTTCCCAGTGTTTAATCCCTGTTCGTGTCAGTCCAGATTCAGGGTCCTTCACAGTGTCTAATCCCTGTTCGTGTCAGTCCAGATTCAGGGTCCTTCCCAGTGTTTAATCCCTGTTCGTGTCAGTCCAGATTCAGGGTCCTTCCCAGTGTCTAATCCCTGTTCGTGTCAGCCCAGATTCAGGGTCCTTCCCAGTGTCTAATCCCTGTTCGTGTCAGCCCAGATTCAGGGTCCTTCCCAGTGTCTAATCCCTGTTCGTGTCAGTCCAGATTCAGGGTCCTTCCCAGTGTCTAATCCCTGTTCGTGTCAGTCCAGATTCAGGGTCCTTCCCAGTGTCTAATCCCTGTTCGTGTCAGTCCAGATTCAGGGTCCTTCCCAGTGTTTAATCCCTGTTCGTGTCAGTCCAGATTCAGGGTCCTTCCCAGTGTCTAATCCCTGTTCGTGTCAGCCCAGATTCAGGGTCCTTCCCAGTGTCTAATCCCTGTTCGTGTCAGTCCAGATTCAGGGTCCTTCCCAGTGTTTAATCCCTGTTCGTGTCAGTCCAGATTCAGGGTCCTTCCCAGTGTCTAATCCCTGTTCGTGTCAGTCCAGATTCAGGGTCCTTCCCAGTGTCTAATCCCTGTTCGTGTCAGCCCAGATTCAGGGTCCTTCCCAGTGTCTAATCCCTGTTCGTGTCAGCCCAGATTCAGGGTCCTTCCCAGTGTCTAATCCCTGTTCGTGTCAACCCAGATTCAGGGCCCTGACATAGTGTCTAATCCCTGTTCATATCAGCCCAGATTCAGGGCCCTGACATAGTGTCTAATCCCTGTTCGTGTCAACCCAGATTCAGGGTCCTTCCCAGTGTCTAATCCCTGTTCGTGTCAACCAAGATTCAGGGCCCTGACATAGTGTTTAATCCCTGTTCGTGTCAACCCAGATTCAGGGTCCTTCCCAGTGTCTAATCCCTGTTCGTGTCAACCCAGATTCAGGGTCCTTCCCAGTGTCTAATCCCTGTTCGTGTCAGCCCAGATTCAGGGTCCTTCCCAGTGTTTAATCCCTGTTCGTGTCAGCCCAGATTCAGGGCCTTGACATAGTGTCTAATCCCTGTTTGTGTCAGCCCAGATTCAGGGCCCTGACATAGTGTCTAATCCCTGTTCATATCAGCCCAGATTCAGGGCCTTGACATAGTGTCTAATCCCTGTTTGTGTCAGCCCAGATTCAGGGCCCTGACATAGTGTCTAATCCCTGTTAGTGTCAGCCCAGATTCAGGGTCCTTCCCAGTGTCTAATCCCTGTTCGTGTCAGCCCAGATTCAGGGTCCTTCCCAGTGTCTAATCCCTGTTCGTGTCAACCCAGATTCAGGGCCCTGACATAGTGTCTAATCCCTGTTCGTGTCAGCCCAGATTCAGGGTCCTTCCCAGTGTTTAATCCCTGTTCGTGTCAGTCCAGATTCAGGGTCCTTCCCAGTGTCTAATCCCTGTTCGTGTCAGTCCAGATTCAGGGTCCTTCCCAGTGTCTAATCCCTGTTCGTGTCAGTCCAGATTCAGGGTCCTTCCCAGTGTTTAATCCCTGTTCGTGTCAGTCCAGATTCAGGGTCCTTCCCAGTGTCTAATCCCTGTTCGTGTCAGTCCAGATTCAGGGTCCTTCCCAGTGTTTAATCCCTGTTCGTGTCAGTCCAGATTCAGGGTCCTTCCCATTGTCTAATCCCTGTTCGTGTCAATCCAGATTCAGGGTCCTTCCCAGTGTCTAATCCCTGTTCGTGTCAGTCCAGATTCAGGGTCCTTCCCAGTGTCTAATCCCTGTTCGTGTCAGTCCAGATTCAGGGTCCTTCCCAGTGTTTAATCCCTGTTCGTGTCAGTCCAGATTCAGGGTCCTTCCCAGTGTCTAATCCCTGTTCGTGTCAGTCCAGATTCAGGGTCCTTCCCAGTGTCTAATCCCTGTTCGTGTCAGTCCAGATTCAGGGTCCTTCCCAGTGTTTAATCCCTGTTCGTGTCAGTCCAGATTCAGGGTCCTTCCCAGTGTCTAATCCCTGTTCGTGTCAGCCCAGATTCAGGGTCCTTCCCAGTGTCTAATCCCTGTTTGTGTCAACCCAGATTCAGGGTCCTTCCCAGTGTCTAATCCCTGTTTGTGTCAACCCAGATTCAGGGTCCTTCCCAGTGTCTAATACCTGATCGTGTCAGTCCAGATTCAGGGTCCTTCCCAGTGTTTAATCCCTGTTCGTGTCAACCCAGATTCAGGGTCCTTCCCAGTGTCTAATCCCTGTTTGTGTCAGCCCAGATTCAGGGTCCTTCCCAGTGTCTAATCCCTGTTCGTGTCAGCCCAGATTCAGGGTCCTTCCCAGTGT
>NC_056442.1:48906851-48939351 GCF_018296145.1 Oncorhynchus tshawytscha | reverse complement strand
ACGGTTGGCAGGTGAGCACCACATGGGTGCGCGCACAGACACACACACACACACACACACACACACACACACACACACACACACACACACACACACACACACACACACACACACACACACACACACACACACACACACACACACACACACACACACACACACACACACACACACACACACACACACAGGCTAATTGCTCTGTCTCTGTACAGGTGAGTGCCATCTGTGTGGAGAGTTTCAACGAGGCAGCGTACCGTCGTCTGCTAGAAGACCTGGACCGCCGCCAGGAGAGGAAGTATGTCATCGACCTAGAGCCTGAGAGACTGCAGTGCATTCTAGAACAGGTGAGTCTGAGAGACTGCAGAGCATTCTAGAACAGGTGAGTCTGAGCGACTGCAGAGCATTCTAGAACAGGTGAGTCTGAGAGACTGTAGATCATACTAGAACAGATGAGTCTGAGAGATTGTAGAGCTTTCTAGAACAGGTGATTCTGAGAGAATGCAGATCATTCTAGAACAGATGAGTCTGAGAGACTGCAGAACATTCTAGAACAAGTGAGTCTGATAGACTGCAGAGCATTCTAGAACAAGTGAGTCTGAGAGTCTGCAGAGCATTCTAGAACAAGTGTGTCTGGTGAGAGATTACAGAGCATTCTAGAACAGGTGAGTCTGAGAGATTACAGAGCATTCTAGAACAGGTGAGTCTGAGAAACCGCAGAGCATTCTAGAACAGGTGACCACAGAACTCACCCTCACTCACACACACACACACACACACACACACACACACACACACACACACACACACACACACAATCTCTCTCTAAGCCTTGTGGTTGTCCATCCGCATTAGTTTCCCTCTACTCCTCTCTTCACTGAACCCATCTATTTACATCCAGACTTTGACTCTGACAGTTGAGACTGGTGTGTCTGTCTGCCTCTTCTCTGCTGCTGTCACCTTTGACCCCAGCTCCAGGGTAACGTCCTATTGGTCAGTCATCTGTCACTACTTCCTTTGCATGCATCACTTCCTTTTCTGGCCAGAATCTCCCTTCCTGTCTACTGGTCTGACAAATATGGGCAGACACCAGCAGCTCTACACACACACTCACACGCACACACAAATGCACACACACACACAAATGCACACACACACACAAATGCACACACACACACAAATGCACACACACACACACACACACACACACACACACACACACACACACACACACACACCTGTGCGATGGTCTGCCCAGGAACAGCTGGCTCAGAAGTATTGGCATGGATGGCAACATTAGTCTGACAGAGACTGCTCTGTTTCTGTCTGTCTGTCTGTCTGTCTGTCTGTCTGTCTGTCTGTCTGTCTGTCTGTCTGTCTGTCTGTCTGTCTGTCTGTCTGTCTGTCTGTCTGTCTGTCTGTCTGTCTGTCTGTCTGTCTGTCTGTCTGTCTGTCTGTCTGTCTCTCTCTGTGTCTCTCTCTCTCTCTCTCTCTCTCTCTCTCTCTCTCTCTCTCTCTCTCTCTCTCTCTCTCTCTCTCTCAATTCAAAAGGCTTGGGAAACATATGTTAACATTGCCAAAGCAAGTGAAGTAGATAATATACAACAGTGAAAGATACAACAAACATGAACAGTAAACATTACACTCACAGAAGTTCCAAAAGAATAAAGACATTACAATGTCATATCATGTATATATACAATGTTGTGATGATGGACAAATGGTTAAAGTTTTTCCTCCTCTATTTTCCTCTTCTCTTCCTCTCTTTCTCCAGGCCATTAGTGTGGGCAAACATGTCAAAGGCTACCATTACATCTTGGCCAACCTCGTAAGTCTGCATTTGCCATCTTAAGAGTGCAATAGTCTAAAGTGGTTTCCTTTCCTTGTCTTCTCCACTCCTGCTCCCCTTCATCTGTGCTAACATGAACCAACTGAACAAGTGAAAGCAAATTCCACTGTCCCCATCCACATAGTGTTTTTTAGATTAGTGCAGATGAAAGGGAGTAGACGAGGAGAGGAAGGGGGGAAGGTTGTGGTATAAACAGGGGGGTTCAGGCAGGTGTCTGTGGTTTACCTTGTCTATGAGGAAAATACGAGTCAACTCTGAACCAGACAGAGCTTTGTGGGGAGGATGGTTTGAAGGCACTTCAGACAGCCCATTCCCTCTCTATCTCCATCCCCCACTCTCCCTCCCTCTCTATCTATCTCTCTATCTATCTCACACTCTCCCACTCTCCCTCTATATCTCTCTCTCTCTCGCTCTCTCTCTCCCTCTCTGTCTATCTCTCTCTCTCTCCCTCTCCCTCTCTCTCTCCTCTATTCCTTGGGAAGAGAAGGTATATCCCTGTCTCAGAGCTTTCATGTTCAGACTTGGCAGGCCAGGTTAATCTTCAAATGCAGTTGTGCTTAGCACCTCTCTCTCTTGCTCTCTCTCTCTCTCTCTCTCTTTCTCTGTCTCTCTCTCTCTCTCTCTTTCTCTGTCTCTCTCTCTCTCTCTCTCTCTCTCCCCTCCAGGGTTTTAAAGACATATCTCTAGAGAGGTTTATGCATGGTGGAGCTAACGTCACAGGGTTCCAGTTGGTTGACTTCAGTAAGCCCATGGTCCTCAAACTGATGCAGCGCTGGAACAAACTGGACCAGAGAGAGTACCCAGGCTCTGACAGCCCACCCAAGGTACATACACACGCATACACAATACTGGGAGAGGGTTCTAGAATCATATTGGAGAGAAACCTCTTTCTCCTGTCACAGCTCTTTATCCAATCAGACTGTGACTTTGAGAGGCAGCAGGAGAGACTCAGCCAATCACGCGGTGACAGATGGTGTTAGACACAGAATGGCAGAGAGCACTCTTCCATAGTGTCCTCACACCTCTATCTTCTACCCATTTTCTCCCTCTCTTTCCCTCCCTCTCCCTCTCCCCCTCTCCTCCTCCCCATCTCCCTCTCTCTCCATCTCTCCCTCTCTCCCCTCTCCCCTTTCCCTCTCCCTCTCCCCTCTCCCATCTCCCTCTCCCTCTCCCTCTCTCTCAATTCAAATAAATTCAAGTGACTTTATTGGCATGGGAAACATATGTTTACATTGTCAAAACAAGTGAAATGGATAAACAAAAGTGAAATAAACAATAAAAATTAAACTGTAAATATTACACTCACAAAAGTTCCAAAAGGATAAAGACATTACAAATGTCACGTTATGTATATATACAGTGTTGCAACAATGTGCAAATATTTAAAGTACATAAAGGAAAATAAATAAACATAAATATGGGTTGTATTTACAATGGTGTTTGTTCCGTTGTCTTGTGGCAACAGGTCACACATATTGCTGTTGTGATGCACACTGTGGTATTTCACCCAGTAGATATGGGAGTTTATCAAAATTGTGGTTCTTTTTAATCTGAGGGGAAAATGTGTCTCTAATATGGTCATACATTTGTCAGGAGGTTAGGAAGTGCAGCTCAGTTTCTCCCTCATTTTGTGGTCAGTGTGTACATAGCCTGTCTTCTTTCTCTCTCTCCTCTCATTTTACTTTCTCTCTATCTCTTTAGTTCTCTCTTCCATCTGTCTGCTCTCTCTCTCTCTCTCTCTCTCTCTGTGTCTCTCTCTCTCCTCTCTATTTTACTTTCTCTCTCTAGTTCTCTCCTCCATTTGTCTGTCCTCTCTCTCTCCCTCTCTCCATCTCTCTCACCCTCTCTCTCTCTCTTTCTCTCTCTCTCTGACTTTCTCGCTCTGTCTGTTCCCTCTCCAACACTCTGGCTGTTATTTTCTCTCTCTCTCTCAGTGACAGCTTCAGAATGGTGTAACATTTTTCACCCTGATATTGCTGTTAATTGTGTATCATCATTTTAATATTTATATGATAAATCTTTGTTAAAGGATGGCCAGTCCGTCAATTGTCATCCACTGATGAGTGTACACAATCTCAGATTCTAGTTTGTGTGTGTGTGTGTGTGTGTGTTTGTATTAGTGTGTGTGTTTGTATTAGTGTGTGGGTGTTTGTGTGGGTGGGTGGGTGAGATTTTGAGTTTGTCATTCTCAGCGTTCTATTCCTGGAATACGCTATGAAACCAAGTGGCATTCGCTGACATCAAACCATTATTGGAGCCACCTTTCAATACCAAAATAACTAACATTTCAGTTTTGTCAGCGGGATGCAGATGCTTACTGAATTAGTGAACGACAAGGCCCTTTATATACAATTAAACAGCCAGCTTGATGTATTATCAAATCACATTGTATTGATCACATACATATGTTTAGCAGATGTTAGAACAAAGAACGGGCTATGTTTTACATATACCTGTCAAAGACTATTAAGACTACACTTCCAGTGTCACTGTAGAACACTTTCAGTGTCACTGTAGAACACTTCCTGTGCCACTGCAGAACACTTCCTGTGTCACTGCAGAACACTTCCTGTGTCACTGTAGAACACTTCCTGTGTCACTGTAGAACACTTCCTGTGTCACTGTAGAACACTTCCAGTGTCACTGTAGAACACTTCCTGTGCCACTGTAGAACAAGCTTCTCAAAGAAAGATAGAAGAAAGTATTGAGATAAGATAAAGGGAAGATCATGAAAAAGGCATGGTTTATAACCACCCCAACACACACTGTGTGAGTAAGAAGGGAGAGAGAAACATGCAGAGTCAGAGTGATGCAGACCTGATGTGAAGTTTATCATCCCCTCATTCTTCCTCTCCTCCTGTCCTCCTCCTCCTGTCCTCCTCTCCTCTCTCAGTTTGGTCTCTGTCATAATGTGAATGCTTCCTGCTGTGGGTGTGACGGCCTTTGTAGCAATGTGTGTGTATGTGTGTGTGTGTGTTTGTTGACGTGAGGGCACCCTGCTATCTGTGTGAATACCTCCGTAGTGCTGTTTGTCTTACCTGAATACAGATCTGTTAGATAAACCTCCTCATTATCTTATTGCCACAGACGGGTCTCATGGGGATCCATTCATTCACATAAATGGGACTTATTTCATACATTTCTGCAGTTCTTCGTGAAGGAAAGAGAGGAAGGTTCCACACCACTTTCTCACTTTCGTATTTTACTTAGTTATTTTCAGATGATCTCATTTGCTCTTTGTAGCTTTGGCAACCATGTGTGTGTTTTCTAAACCTGTTCGTGCTTCTCCCTGTAGGCTTTACAGACACTCCCCACCCCTTGGCTGCAACCCTTCTAATTAATGTACCCTGTGTGCACAACCCATGTGGAATTCCAGGTCTCTGGCAGCGTTTGGTTTGAACTGCTTATATGCGGTCCAGAATGCAGAGTTCATCTCAGCCTATGCTGCCCTTCAGTCCCTTGACTTTTTGGCCCTGACAGAGACATGTATCACCCCAGCGAACACTGCTACTCCAGCTGCTCTCTTCATCCGACCACATGTTCTCTCATAGCCCAAGAGCGTCTGGTTGTCATGGGGAAGGCACAGGGCTACTCATTTCTCCATCTCCACATTTGAATTCCATGCTATCACTGTCACTTGTCCACTCAAGCTTGACATTGTTGTCACCTATCTCCCCCTCTTCAACCCTATTCTCCTCCCTTTTTGCATCCTATGATTCGCACTGTCCCTTTCCTTCCGGCCAGCTCAGCCCTCCTATCCAGCTCGGCCCTCCTATCCAGCTCGGCCCTCCTATCCAGCTCGGCCCAGCTCAGCCCTCCTATCCAGCTCGGCCCTCCTATCCAGCTCGGCCCTCCTATCCAGCTCGGCCCCTATCCAGCTCAGCCCTCCTATCCAGCTCAGCCCTCCTATCCAGCTCAGCCCTCCTATCCAGCTCAGCCCTCCTATCCAGCTCGGCCCTCCTATCCAGCTCGGCCCTCCTATCCAGCTCAGCCCTCCTATCCAGCTCCGTGGCTGAGTGACTTATTGCAAGCTTATAGAATAGGACTGCGGCAGCTGAGTGAAAATGAAGGAAAACTAAACTTCTGGAGGACCTATCATCCTTTCAGTCCCTTCTCTCTACTTTATCTGCCTATGTATCCACTGCAAAAGCAACTTTCTATCACTCTAAATTTCAAGCTTTTGCCTCTAACTCTAGGAAACTATTTTCCACCTTTTTCTCCCTCCTTTATCCTCCACCCCTCCCCGTTCCTGCTCCCTCTCTCCGGACGACTTTGTCAACCACTTTGAAAAGAAAGAATGTTCAGTCCACTGGTCCCACTCATTCATCTATTCAGTTTCCCCTCATTCAGCCTATTGAGTCCACTGGTCCCCTATTCAGTCCACTGGTCCCACTCATTCACTCAGCCTATTCAGTCCACTGGTCCCACTCATTCACTCAGCCTATTGAGTCCACTGGTCCCACTCATTCACTCAGTCTATTCAGTCCACTGGTCCCACTCATTCACTCAGCCTATTGAGTCCACTGGTCCCACTCATTCACTCAGCCTATTGAGTCCACTGGTCCCCCTGACACATAACTACCCTATGCCTTGACCTCTTTCTCCCCTCTCTCTCTAGATAAAATCCTGCGATTAGTGAGGTCTGGCCACCCTACAACCTGCCCGCTCGACCCCATTCCTTCCTCCCTTCTCCCATTCCTCACTTCCCTCATCAACTGATCCCTGACTACTGGCGGCATCCTCTCTGACTTCAAAATGACCCGAGTCGCTCCCCTCCTCAAGAAACCAACACTCGACTCATCTGACCTTTAAAACCCTCTTCTTTCTTTCCTTTTGAAAACACTTGAGTGTGCTGTTTCTGATCAACTCTCTCGTTATCTCTCTCAGAACGATCTTCTTGACCCCAAACAGCCAGGCTTCAAGACTGGTCACTCAATCGAGACTGCTTTTCTCTGTGTCATGGAGGCTCTCCGCACTGCCAAACCGGACTCGCTCTCCTCTGTTCTCATCCTCCTAGATCTATGCCTTTGACAGCGTGGACTTTCAGATCCTCCTTTCCACCTTCTCAGGCCTGGGCCTCTCAGGCTCTGTACACTGTTGGATTGCATCCTACCTGGCAGGCTGCTCCTTCCAGGTGATGTGGAGAGGATCTGTGTCTGCACCACGTACTCTCACTACTGGTGTACCCCAGGGCTTGGTTTTTGGCCCTCTCCTCTTCTCTCTATACACCAAGTCACTCGGCTCCATCATATCCTCACATGGTCTCTCCTATCATTGCTATACGAATGACACTCAACTACTTTTCTCCTTCCCCCCTTCTGACACCCAGGTGGTGACACGCATCTCTGCATGCCTGGCAGATATCTCAGCTTGGATGTCGGCCCACTACCTCAAGCTCAACCGCGACAAGACGGAGCTGCTCTTCCTCCCAGGGAAGGCTTGTCCACTCAAAGACTTCTCCATCACGGTTGACAACTCCACAGTGTCACCCTCCCAGAGTGCAAAGAACCTTGGTGTGACCCTGGACAACACCCTGACGTTCTCTACAAGCAACCCTACCTCACACAGGAAGTGTCAAAGGTCCTAATCCAGATAAATGTCATCACCTCTCTGGACTACTGCAACTCACTGTTGGCTGGGTTCCCTGCTTGCTCCACCTAACCCCTGCAACTTATCCAGAACACTGCAGACGGCCTGGTTTTCAACCTTCCCAAGTTCTCCCATGTCACCCCACTCCTCAGCACACTCCACTGGCACCCAGTTGAAACTTAGATCCACTAGAAGACCATGGTTATTCCCTACAGAGGAGCAAGAGGAACTGCCCCTCCCTAACTTCAGGCTTTGCTCAAACCCTACACCCCAACCCGAGCACTCCGTTCTGCCACCTCTATTCTCTTGGCCCTCCCACACATACGGGATGGCAGCCCAGTCCAAGCTCTTCTCTATCCTGGCACCCCAATGGTGTAAGCAGCTTCTCCCTACCCATCTTCCAAAAACACCTGAAACCTTGCTCCTTCAAAGAGTATGTTAAATAATCCCCTTTTTCACCACAACCCACCCCCCAAAAAAACCTGAACCTGAACCAACACTTGCACTTGACCGTAAATGAGAGCAACAACTAAATTACTAAAATGTTCAAATGTAATCCAGTGGATCGTCAAGAGAGGAACCCACAGCCTGAAACAGGCATTTCCTAATTCCTCAAACAGACATCTTCATGTCTGCTATAGGCTCTAGGCTGTTCATGTAAAATCATCTAATCTACTCCTTTCTCTCTCCGTCCTCCTCCTCTTCCTCTCTCTCCGTCCTCCTCCTCTTCCTCTCTCTCCGTCCTCCTCCTCTTCCTCTCTCTCCGTCCTCCTCCTTTTCCTCTCTCTCCGTCCTCCTCCTTTTCCTCTCTCTCCGTCCTCCTCCTCTTCCTCTCTCTCCCGTCCTCCTCCTCTTCCTCTCTCCCCGTCCTCCTCCTTTTCCTCTCTCTCCGTCCTCCTCCTCTTCCTCTCTCTCCGTCCTCCTCCTTTTCCTCTCTCTCCGTCCTCCTCCCTTTTCCTCTCTCTCCGTCCTCCTCCTTTTCCTCTCTCTCCGTCCTCCTCCTCTTCCTCTCTCTCCGTCCTCCTCCTCTTCCTCTCTCTCCGTCCTCCTCCTTTTCCTCTCTCTCCGTCCTCCTCCTCTTCCTCTCTCTCCGTCCTCCTCCTCTTCCTCTCTCTCCGTCCTCCTCCTCTTCCTCTCTCTCCGTCCTCCTCCTTTTCCTCTCTCTCCGTCCTCCTCCTCTTCCTCTCTCTCCGTCCTCCTCCTCTTCCTCTCTCTCTGTCCTCCTCCTTTTCCTCTCTCTCCGTCCTCCTCCTTTTCCTCTCTCTCCGTCCTCCTCCTCTTCTCTCTCTCCGTCCTCCTCCTCCTCTTCCTCTCTCTCCGTCCTCCTCCTTTTCCTCTCTCTCCGTCCTCCTCCTTTTCCTCTCTCTCCGTCCTCCTCCTTTTCCTCTCTCTCCGTCCTCCTCCTCTTTTCCTCTCTCTCCGTCCTCCTCCTCTTCCTCTCTCTCCGTCCTCCTCCTTTTCCTCTCTCTCCGTCCTCCTCCTCTTCCTCTCTCTCCGTCCTCCTCCTCTTCCTCTCTCTCCGTCCTCCTCCTCTTCCTCTCTCTCTCCATCCTCCTCCTCTTCCTCTCTCCCCGTCCTCCTCCTCTTCCTCTCTCCCCGTCCACCTCCTCTTCCTCTCTCTCTGTCCTCCTCCTCTTCCTCTCTCTCCATCCTCCTCCTCTTCCTCTCCCCCCAGTACACCTCGTCTCTGACGTATGATGGGGTGTTGGTGATGGCCGAAGCCTTTAGGAACCTGCGTCGTCAGAAGATAGACATCTCCCGTAGAGGAAATGCTGGAGACTGTCTGGCCAACCCAGCTGCTCCCTGGAACCAGGGCATAGACATGGAACGCACACTCAAACAGGTATTCTTTGGTCCTATGTGTCCTTATTGTTCTATGTTGTTGCCTGTTCTTTGTTCTGACCTGTGTTCTCTGTTGTCCTGTCTCCAGGTGCGTATCCAGGGCCTAACAGGTAATATCCAGTTTGACCACTACGGCCGCAGAGTCAACTACACCATGGACGTGTTTGAACTGAAGAGCAACGGACCACAACGGGTAGGAATAGACACACAGGCATGTCGGATAAATTATTTTGATTTGATGAAAATACAGTTTTGCCTGGTTTTAACCCCTCCCCTACCTCTCTCAGATTGGCTACTGGAATGACATTGACAAACTGGTTCTGGTCCAAAATGAGGTGTTGTTGTCCAATGACAGCACCAGCTTGGAGAACAGGACAGTCGTCGTGACAACTATCATGGTAATGTACTCCTCTGGCTCCTCTCCTTTCCGTAAACACACAGAGGATGCATCCCAATGATCTAAAATGGCTTCCTATCCTGAACTCCTGTCCTTCATCTGTACTGGCATGAAACAACTTGACAGGTGGAAAGTCAATATGGTATAGGAATCGACTATGCTGTTTTCTCAAATCAGTACAGATGACTGAGAGGAGGATTTGTTAGACTGTTGAGATGCACCCACATTGAAGCAGAGAGCAGAGCGCCCTCAGTGCCTCTAGTGGTCAGAACTGGTAGTGACACCAGTGTGTTTGACCAGTGTTCCTAAGGGTATTGTAGCAGTAGCAGGCCATGGTGAGGGAGGAGTGAGTAAGGGCTGTACGAGAGGAATCAGACATGTCACTGGCAGGTTGTCGTTATATTAATTTGGATTTCGTTGACGTCACCTGTCAAGTGTGAAAGAGAGAGGAGTTTTAGTCCGTTTACCTTATACCGTGTGTCCCCCCCTCCCTTCTCTCTATGGACGTCTCTCTCTTTCCCTCTTTCTCTCTCTCCCTCCCTCCCTCCCTCTCTCCCTCTCTCTCTCTCTCTCTGGATGATCTATGACCCTGTCAGATGGCCATGGCTAATGTTACCTCAGCCACCTCCTCCTCTTTGCAGCCACTGATGAGGAAGCCTCTGCTCCGACACTGAAGACTTACAGTACAGACAGACAGACATACAGATGGGAGATGGATTCACAGAAGGACTCACATACTGACAGACTGAGCCAGAGAGACTCTAGCTCTCTATCGCTCTGCAATTCTATTGCTGTGGAATTGAGAGAAGAGGAATCACAGGAAGACACAGATGAACCGACCGGCAGGACTCTATCTATCTATCTATCTATCTATCTATCTATCTATCTATCTATCTATCTATCTATCTATCTATCTACCTATCTACCTATCTACCTATCTACCTATCTACCTATCTATCTATCTATCTATCTATCTATCTATCTATCTATCTATCTATCTATCTATCTATCTATCTATCTATCTATCTATCTATCTATCTATCTATCTATCTATCTATCTATCTATCTACCTATCTACCTATCTACCTATCTACCTATCTACCTATCTATCTATCTATCTATCTATCTATCTATCTATCTATCTATCTATCTATCTATCTATCTATCTATCTATCTATCTACAGACACAAGAAGTTTGAATGTTTTGGGAATGATCTTTTTGGATGTTCTGGGAATTTGAAAGGAATTGTATTCCATACTGCTTTTTTGTTTTTGAAGGAATTAGACTGGGTGCTGAGAAAAAGACACAGATCAGACAGGGGCCATTCGTGCAGAAACACACCCACCCACACAGACTGCGCATACTGTCACAAAAAGCACAACCTCAAAGTGTATGCATGCATAGACACCTTCACTCATAGAGAACATAACAATTGCGCACACACGCACGCAAGCACGCACACATGCTACTGGGAGCTGCGTGTGTGTGTGTGCCAGATGCAACGTGTTGTCTGTGACGACTGAAATGAATGTTGCATCACCATGACGACGTCCCTGTTAGCCCCCACTGCTGAGAGTCGTCACATGACGTCACGCCCCCAGCAGATAGCAGCTCTAGGCATTCTGTTTCTCTGGTGTCCTCTAGACTGCATCAGAGCTGCTTTCACTGCATGGTCTCCCATCCTCTAGCATTCATCTACGTCACTCTAGTCTAGATGAATCTGCAGCTAAGTTGTCCCTGATGTTGAAGTTGAGGAACTCTGGTAAACGTATTATGTTGTACTGCATATTGTATTGGCTGGCTGCACATTTAGGACCAGGGTTGGGGTTAGTTACATTTTTTTATTCCAGCCAATACAGAAAGTAAATCAAATTCCAATTCTACATTTTTCTCATTGAATTGAAATTGGAATTTCAGTGTTCTTCTTGAATTGTAATGGAATTGACCACAACCTTGATTAGGAGCTTTTCTCTTTCTGGTGCCTCTGATGCTGTTCTACTGTTTCATGTCCTATCTACCTCAACCATTCTCCACTAAAACCTCTCTCTCTCTCTCTCTCATCTCGCTTTTCTCTTTCTCCCCTTTACCTTGTCTTCTCCCATGTAAACCTCTCTCTCTCTCTCTCTTGCCATCTCTACACTGTCTCAGCCCTCTCTTTCCTCCCTCCTTTCCTCTCTCCCTTTTCATCCATTCTCATGTAAGACATCTGACGTGGTGTTCAGCAGAATTAAACGTCACTTTTCCAAGCACACTCCCAGTATCCCTCCATGCACCTGCAATGAGACTACACACACACACACACACACACACACACACACACACACACACACACACACACACACACACACACACACACACACACACACTGTAGCAAAAGAGTCTGCAACACACTGATAACACAATTTAAAGTGGTTTAAACATGAAATAACCCACTGTTGGCAAAGCAAAGGTTTGTACATTCGTAAGTTCGTGCGCGTGCGTGTGTGTGTACTATCACTGCTAAATACTCTACAAAGTCTTCTATTCTGACGTTAAACTATTGCCCTTTTAATATGCTAATATTTTCAGAACAGTGAGGCAGGGTTAAAAAGAGAATTATCCAAAGTCATAAGTAGACTAAAAGATGAGCCCATGTTCTTTCTACACCATCTGTTCTCTAGATCCTAATACAGAGTACAGTTCACCATCTGTTCTCTAGATCCTAATACACAGTACAGTTCACCATCTGTTCTCTAGATCCTCATACACAGTACAGTACACCATCTGTTCTCTAGATCCTAATACGCAGTACAGTTCACCATCTGTTCTCTAGATCCTAATACACAGTACAGTTCACCATCTGTTCTCTAGATCCTCATATACAGTACAGTACACCATCTGTTCACTAGATCCTCATACACATTACAGTTCACCATCTGTTCTCTAGATCCTCATACACATTACAGTACACCATCTGTTCTCTATATCCTCATACACAGTACAGTTCACCATCTGTTCTCTAGATCCTCATACACAGTACAGTACACCATCTGTTCTCTAGATCCTCATACACAGTACAGTACACCATCTGTTCTCTAGATCCTCATACACAGTACAGTTCACCATCTGTTCTCTAGATCCTCATACACAGTACAGTACACCATCTGTTCCCTAGATCCTCATACACAGTACAGTACACCATCTGTTCTCTAGATCCTCATACACATTACAGTACACCATCTGTTCTCTAGATCCTCATACACAATACAGTTCACCATCTGTTCTCTAGATCCTCATACACATTACAGTACACCATCTGTTCTCTAGATCCTCATACACAGTACAGTACACCATCTGTTCTCTAGATCCTCATACACAATACAGTACACCATCTGTTCCCTAGATCCTCATACACAATACAGTTCACCATCTGTTCTCTAGATCCTCATACACATTACAGTACACCATCTGTTCTCTAGGTCCTCATACACATTACAGTACACCATCTGTTCTCTAGATCCTCATACACATTACAGTTCACCATCTGTTCTCTAGATCCTCATACACATTACAGTACACCATCTGTTCTCTAGATCTTCATACACATTACAGTACACCATCTGTTCTCTAGATCCTCATACACAGTACAGTACACCATCTGTTCTCTAGATCCTCTACAGTACACCATCTGTTCCTCATACACAGTACAGTACACCATCTGTTCCCTAGATCCTCATACACAATACAGTTCACCATCTGTTCTCTAGATCCTCATACACATTACAGTACACCATCTGTTCTCTAGATCCACATACACAGTACAGTACACCATCTGTTCCTAGATCCTCATACACAGTACAGTACACCATCTGTTCCCTAGATCCTCATACACATTACAGTTCACCATCTGTTCTCTAGATCCTCATACACAATACAGTACACCATCTGTTCTCTAGATCCTCTGTTACTAGACATTACATTACAGTACACCATCTGTTCTCTATATCCTCATACACAGTACAGTTCACCATCTGTTCTCTAGATCCTCATACACATTACAGTTCACCATCTGTTCTCTAGATCCTCATACACAATACAGTACACCATCTGTTCTCTAGATCCTCATACACATTACAGTACACCATCTGTTCTCTATATCCTCATACACAGTACAGTTCACCATCTGTTCTCTAGATCCTCATACACAGTACAGTACACCATCTGATCCTAGATCCTCATACACCATACAGTTCACCATCTGTTCTCTAGATCCTCATACACATTACAGTACACCATCTGTTCTCTAGATCCTCATACACAGTACAGTACACCATCTGTTCTCTAGATCCTCATACACAGTACAGTACACCATCTGTTCCCTAGATCCTCATACACAATACAGTTCACCATCTGTTCTCTAGATCCTCATACACATTACAGTACACCATCTGTTCTCTAGATCCTCATACACAGTACAGTACACCATCTGTTCCCTAGATCCTCATACACAGTACAGTACACCATCTGTTCTCTAGATCCTCATACACAGTACAGTACACCATCTGTTCTCTAGATCCTCATACACAATACAGTTCACCATCTGTTCTCTAGATCCTCATACACAATACAGTTCACCATCTGTTCTCTAGATCCTCATACACAATACAGTATATTAGGATTCATATTTTAAGATAGTCCCTTTTGTACCGTCTAATAAAATGGAATAAGATGCATATTATGTACCTTCACAACAGATGGCATGAAATATAAACTCAGCTCGGGTTTAGACTGTTGATGAGATGATTTTGGTGTGGATTATGCCTTTAAGACCTAACTATGGGTTTGTAGGTTGGAGCAGCACGGCTATGTTTGGGAGAATCTCTGTCTGTGTTTGTGACTTCATTAAGAAGAGAGATCTCAGAGGGGCTACTAATGTGTGTATGATAATGAGGTTTAGAAAAATACATGTGCTTTGATGCTTGGACAACATGTACAAATGTGACAAGATTCTGCGTTAAAGATAATGTACATTCTATTAATGTTTAGCCACTTGATAAATGCAAATATATGCACATCAGGTTTGATTCTACCTTGAGATCCGTGTGAGTAACTCAGATATTCACACAACTCTCCCATTTCCATTGAGTTACAGTGGTGTGCACGCCTCAAGTTAGGACATATCTCAGTATGGCTTGAGATGTGTTTCTTTGGTGATATCATTCTAGACTAATGGTATGTAACTGATACAATGTAAACATGTCTCTAAAAATGTTATGCATTTATATTTCCCCCTTTGATTTGTGTAAAAACAATATGTTTCATTTGATGTGACCTATTTAGGAATGAAGTCTCTTGAAATGTATCAATTTCACTTGTAAATTAACATTATAAATGAAAACGTGTACATGAATTTGATTTTTTAAATGTTATATTTCATATAATGTTTATACAGCTATTTCAATTGATTTGATAGATGGTCAAAACCATTTGAAAGCCTATGAGTGTGAATACTATAAAAGCTTCCTTTCACGTTTCATACCTTCAATCATCTGCTACGTCAGACGACTGTTCTGCAGACTAGAGGAAGAGGCCTCAGGCCTTGTACCACCTGGGTGTCTCTCTGGAACTACACCCTGCTGATGGATGTGCGTGTCAGTCAGGGTGTGTGTGTGTTTGCCTGCCCGTGTGTGTTCTTACTGCTAATTTCTCCTGTTTGAGGTGTAAAGGTTCTCTCCAGACAGAGAATTCAGCTTCTCTGTGTATCTACCTCCAGACCTGCTACCTTTCCACTCTATAGCTGCTGACCTCTCTCTTCTACCATTCTGTTGTTCACTTGTTCTTTTTAACATACATCATCTGTGTGGAGTCAGCTTTTTTCTTCAAGAGGAGGTGCTTAGTCTTAGAGGGAAGACAGAGGACATAAACTTGGCACCAGTCACAGACTATGATGATATACAACAGTGCTCCTCACACAGTGGCCTTTTAAAATGCCCTGTAATATTTTCTTCGGTTGCCATAAAATGTTCTGTCTCAATCACTGTGGTACCGTCATCCAGTGGAGGCTTTGGCGCCGGGTGAATGTCATTCCAAAAAGCTCCTCCCTCTCCAAAATAGGCCCCTGATTTGTTAGTCAGTGGTCATTGTGAGTTCATTGGTCAGTTTGACCTCCCCGCACCACCCTCTCTGTCTCTGATTGGTGTGTTTGTGGATGTAGGAAGGTCCGTATGTGATGCTGAAGAAGAACTGGGAGATGTTTGAGGGGAATGACCAGTTCGAGGGCTACTGCGTGGACTTGGCCTCAGAGATCGCCAAACACATCGGCATCAAGTACAAGATTGCCATCGTCCCTGACGGCAAGTACGGAGCCAGAGACCCCGAGACCAAGATCTGGAATGGCATGGTGGGAGAACTGGTCTATGGGGTAAGGATGGAGAGAGGAAGGGGATGGAGGGAGGGAGGAATGGATGGAGGGATATATAGATGGATTTTGGAAATTGATACTTTTATTTCCTTATCTTTAGAGTTTGATGTAGCTATACTTGGGCTCCCGAGTGGTGCAGAGGTCCAAGGCACTGTATCTCAGTGCTAGAGGCGTCACTACAGACACCCTGGTTCAAATCCAGGCTGTATTACAACCGGCCCTGATTGGGAGTCCCATAGGGCTGCGCACAGTTGGCCCAGCATCGCCGGTGTAGGCCGTCATTGTAAATAAGAATTTGTTCTTAACTGACCTGTCTAGTTAAATAAAGGTTAAATGTACTTATCTTTTGATTTAGGAGAGTTAAATCTTACTAAACAACGTACATCTACATGGTTAGATACTGTCAAAGTACTTTTTAATTAGACAGACAAGACATTTCAACCCATTGCATAATTTGCAGTTCTCCATCACCAGGAGATGTGCCTAAAGCGGTATTTCTTCATCCTGGTCCTGGGGACACAAAGGGGATACGTTGTAGATTTTCATTCCTGGTTGTTGTAGTTGTAGTTTTTCATTTTGATTCCTGATTCCACTAATCAACTCATCATCAAACCTTTGATTAGTGGAATCAGGTGTGTAGTGCTGGGGCAAAAAACCAAATGCATCCTGGGTCCCCAGGAGCAGGATAAGAAAACACTGGCCTAAAGAAACCGAAATGTGATCCTGATCTCTCAGGCCGATGTAGAAGACTAGCTAATCTTTAACATGGTTCTCTAACCCAGGGTTGGTAAATCTACTGTACCCTTGCCCTAACCCATTTTGTCTTTCACACTTGTAAACATTTAACCTCTAGCCCCCGTCCCAGCGTTGTCTCCGACCCCTATCTAAATAATAGCTGTCGTCTGCTGTCTGTCTCCTATATAGTCCCATGTTGTTATCGCTCCTTCTCATCTACTGTGCTTAATTTCTCTCATGATTCAGTCATATTTCCTCCAGCTGCCTGCTGGTACTCACATTGGAGCAGTGGCTGCAATCACTTGATGACTAATCTACTTTGTACATTTTCTAAAACCAGGCTGCTCACTGACCATATCGGTGGTGTGTGCTTGTGTCTGTGTGTTCTGATTCCAGCGACTGTGCTGTACATGTGTGTGTTCTCACTCCGTAAGCACATTTTTACAGAATGAGTCATTACCAATCCCACAGTTCATTCTCTTTGAATAATTCCAAACATTCCCAGTCGTGGCCAATCAGAGATCTGTTCTAGCTGAGGGGAGATAATGTATGTATCTGTTCCTCTGTCTCTCTGTCTCTTTCTTTCTTTCTCTCTCTCTTTCTCTCTCTCGCTTCTCTCTCTCTCTCTCTCTCTCTCTCTCTCTCTCTCGCACTCTTACTTTTTCTTTCTCCCTCTCGCAATCTTACTTTCTCTCTCTCCCTCTCGCAATCTCACTTTCTCTCTCTCCCTCTCGCACTATTACTTTCTCTCTCTCGCTCTTTCTCTCTCACTCTTTCTCCTTCTCTCTCTCTCTCTTCCTCTCTCACACTCTCTCTCCTCTCTCTCTTTCTATTTCTCGCTCTTTCTCTCTCACTCTTTCTCCTTCTCTCTCTCTCTTCCTCTCTCCTCTCTCTCTTTCTCTCTCTCGCTCTTTCTCTCTCACTCTTTCTCCTTCTCTCTCTCTCTTCCTCTCTCACTCTCTCTCTCCTCTCTCTCTCACTCCTGTTTTTCTGTCTGGTTTCTCTAATCCTTTCTTCACCTCCTTCTCCCCTCTCTGTTGTTCACTATGTCTTTCTCTTAATTCTCTCATTCCCTTTCTTCCCTTGTAGGGAGAATGCATAATTGAACAGACATATAGTAGACAGTGTGTTGTTGATTATATGAATCCAAGGTGAATTGTTACAGCACTGTAATAAGGATGTTCTCTCCCTGGTGTATGTGGTGGATTGAAAGAGAGACCTTCATGGTTGATTTGTATTCTAGTTTTCTGTATCTGGCCTTTATGAATTATTTTCTCTCTCAAATATTCCTTCCCATCGTCCTTTTCCTCCTTCCCTCCCCATCTGTCCCTCTCCCCCATCCCAATCTCCCTCCCCCTCCATCCCTCTCCCCATTCCTCCATCCATCCCTCTTTCTCCCCCATCCCAATCTCCCTCCCCCTCCATCCCTCTCCCCATCCCTCTATCCCTCCCCCTCCATCCCTCTCCCACATTCCTCCATCCATCCCTTTTTCTCCCCCATCCCAATCTCCCTCCCCATCCCTCCATCCCTCTCCCCATCCCAATCTCCCTCCCCCTCCCTCCCTCCTCTCCCCCATCCCTCCATCCATCCCTCTTTCTCCCCCATCCCAATCTCCCTCTCCCCATCCCTCTCCCCATCCCTCCATCCCTCCATCCATCCATCCATCCCTCTTTCTCCCCATCCCAATCTGCCTCCCCCTCCATCCCTCTCCCCCATTCCTCCATCCATCCCTCTTTCTCCCCCATCCCAATCTCCCTCCCCCTCCATCCCTCCATCCCTCTCCCCCATTCCTCCATCCATCCCATCTTTCTCCCCCATCCCAATCTCCCTCCCCATCCATCCCTCCATCCATCCCTCTCCCCCATTCCTCCATCCATCCCCTTTCTCCCCCATCCCAATCTCCCTCCCCCTCCATCCCTCTCCCCATCCCTTTCTCCCCCATTCCTCCATCCATCCCTCTTTCTCCCCATCCCAATCTCCCTCCCCCTCCATCCCCTCCATCCCTCCATTCTCCCCCATTCCTCCATCCATCCCTCTTTCTCCCCCATCCCAATCTCCCTCCCCTCCCTCCCTCCCCCTCCATCCCTCTCCCCCATTCCTCCATCCATCCCTCTTTCTCCCCCATCCCAATCTCCCTCCCCCTCCCCCATTCCTCCATCCATCCCCTTTCTCCCCTCCCAATCCCCTCCCCTCCCTCCCTCCCTCTCCCCATCCCTCCATCCATCCCTCCTCCCCCTCCCAATCTCCCTCCCCCTCCATCCCCTCCCCATCCCTCCATCCCTCCATCCATCCATCCATCCCCTTTCCCCCCATCAGAATCTGCCTCCCCCTCCATCCCTCTGACTCCATCCATCCCCTTCTCCGTGAGGAGGTCCCTCCCCTTCCATCTCCATCCCTTCATTCCTCCATCCATGGGGATCTCCCCCATCATGATCTCCCTCCCCTCCATCCCTCCAAACCTGGAGTGTTCTCCTTCCTCCATCCCCTCTCCCCATCCCAGATCTGGATGTCCATCGTCTTCCCCATCCCTCCATCCCTCTCCCCATTCCTCATCCATCCCACTTTCTCCCCATCCCATCTCCCTCCCCCTCCATCCCTCTCCCCAGTTCCATCCCTCTCCCCGACTCCATCCATGATCCCCTCCCTCTCCTCCCTGTCCCCAGGTCCATCCTCTCCCCATTCCTCCATCCATCCCATTCTCCCCCAGAATCTCTCCCCCTCCAGCCTTTCTCCCCCATTCCTCCATCCATCCCTCTTTTCCCCCATTTTCCCCTCTCTCTGGTCCCCCTCCCTCTCCCCCATTCCTCCATCCATCCCCCTCCATCTCCCCTCGTGTGTCCCTCCCTGTGTGTGTCCCTCCTCCCTGTGTCCCTCCTCCCTGTCCCTCCCTCCCTGTCCCTCCCTCCCTCCCTCCCTCCCCCTGTAGAAAGCAGAGATAGCAGTAGCCCCTCTGACTATAACCCTGGTCCGTGAGGAGGTGATAGACTTCTCTAAGCCCTTCATGTCCTTGGGGATCTCCATCATGATCAAGAAGCCCCAGAAGTCTAAACCTGGAGTGTTCTCCTTCCTGGACCCTCTGGCCTACGAGATCTGGATGTGCATCGTCTTCGCTTACATAGGAGTCAGTGTGGTGCTGTTTCTGGTGAGTGTGACCACAATCAGCCGAATCAGCTGTGTAGAGCTGGGCTGGAATAAAAGCTAACTAGTTCCTCCTGGCCGACTCATGTGATCCTCTCTCCTCTGTCCCCAGGTGAGTCGTTTCAGTCCGTATGAGTGGCATGCAGAGGAGCCAGAAGAGGGCTCTACTGAGCCAGGCCCCAATGACCAGCCACCCAACGAGTTTGGCATTTTCAACTCTCTCTGGTTCTCACTGGGGGCCTTCATGCAACAGGGCTGCGACATCTCACCACGGTGTGTGTGTGTTTGTGTGTCTCCTTGTCTGTGTGTGTCTGCCAACGTATCGCTCTCTAATGTCAGAGTGCTTTTGTCCTGCATCCGTAGCTACCTGTCATACTGAGTGTTGTGATTCAGACCAGTTGACTAAGTGTCAAAGAGCCTCTCTCTGTTCTAGTACTGGGACACGCACAGATGGCCTGTGTGAGAGGGGAGCTAAAGATGTGTCAAAGAAATACACACACAACTACACACTAAGTGTAGCTACATTTTGTTTGGGAGACGCTGGTTTGTTACGCATTGAACTTTAACGCCCAACGGGGGGAAAAATCTGGCTTCATTTTTGAATATTTATAAAATATAGCATTTTATTATTGATATCCTCAGAATACAGTTTTCCACGAAACCGAGAAAGAGAGAAAGAGAGAGAGAGACAGAGAGACAGGGAGAGACAGGGAGACTGGGAGGGAGAGACAGGGAGAGAGGGAGAGAGAGAGAGAGAAAGAAGAGAGAGAGAGAGATGTGCTTTGAGTGGACACTTCTCGCTGCACTGTGGGAGTTGCGGTGCAGGAGTCAGTCAGCGGTTTGTGCTGTTCAGTGTGTGTGTGTGTAATTTCAACTGCCTTTTTTGTTTTTGATTGAAATGTGATGTTAGGTAGCACTTAAACCACTTTTAAGTGCCCTGGTGCCAGGCAATAAACACACAAATACACACACACACACACACACACACACACACACACACACACACACACACACACACACACACACACACACACACACAAAACCCTGCAGCAGGTACCAACCACTTAACCAGAGAATTTGAGTATGTGGAAGGTACTTTTTGACAGACTAGTGGGCCGAAACACTCTATCACACTCTCTCGCTCTCACACACACACACACACACACACACACACACATATACACATACACACACACACACACACACACAAACACACACACACACACACACACACACACACACACACACACACACACACACACACACACACACACACACACACACACACACACATACAGGAGTCAACACTATTTTTCTCTCTTACACTCATGTACCTGGTCAAGGCTGTGCTTCTTCAGGATGATGTTTCTGATGCTAATGGGCATATTAAGTAGCTTAACATCAGCCTTACATGATCAGCTGCACACACACACAAACACGCACACACACACACACACACACAAACACGCACAGACACACACACACACACTGCATTACCTCTATCATGTATCATTTGAATCCTCTCTGAGTTCTTGTTTTTTGTGAGAACGTAACTCTCTGTGTGTGTGTACATGCGTGCTTGTAATCATGTCTGTGGAACAAGTAACAGTTCCATTACCTGGTGGTCCGTCTTCTGATGTCTAACTGTCTCCCCTCTCTCTCTCTGACTCTCTTCCCCCCCCTCTCTCTCTGACTCTCCTCCCTCCCCTCCCCCCTCTCTCTCTCTGACTCTCCTCCCTCCCCTCCCTCTCTCTCTCTCTGACTCTCCTCCCTCCCCTCCCCCTCTCTCTCTCTGACTCTCCTCCCTCCCCCCCCCCTCTCTCTCTCTGACTCTCCTCCCTCCCCTCCCCCTCTCTCTCTCTGACTCTCCTCCCTCCCCTCCCCCCTCTCTCTCTCTGACTCTCCTCCCTCCCCTCCCCCTCTCTCTCTCTCTGACTCGCCTCCCTCCCCTCCCCCTCTCTCTCTCTGACTCTCCTCCCTCCGTCCCCCTCCCCTCTCTCTCTCTGACTCTCCTCCCTCCCCTCCCCCCCTCTCTCTCTCTGACTCTCCTCCCTCCCCTCCCCCTCTCTCTCTCTGACTCTCCTCCCTCCCCTCCCCTCTCTCTCTCTCTGACTCTCCTCCCCCTCCCCTCCCCTCTCTCTCTCTCTGACTCTCCTCCCTCCCCTCCCCTCTCTCTGACTCTCTTCCCTCCCCTCCCCCTCTCTCTCTCTGACTCTCCTCCCTCCCCTCCCCCTCTCTCTCTGACTCTCCTCCCTCCCCTCCCCTCTCTCTCTCTGACTCTCCTCCCTCCCCTCCCCTCTCTCTCTCTCTGACTCCACCCCCTCCCCTCTCTCTCTGACTCTCCTCTCCCCTCCCCCTCTCTCTCTCTGACTCTCCTCCCTCCCCTCCCCCTCTCTCTCTGACTCTCCTCCCTCCCCTCCCCTCTCTCTCTCTGACTCTCCTCCCTCCCCTCCCTCTCTCTCTCTCTCTGACTCCCCCCCCCCCTCTCTCTCTCTGACTCTCCTCCCTCCCCTCCCCTCTCTCTCTCTGACTCTCCTCCATCCCCTCCCCCTCTCTCTCTCTGACTCTCCTCCCTCCCCTCCCCTCTCTCTGACCCTCCCCCTCCCCTCTCTCTCTCTGACTCCCCCTCCTCTCTCTCTCTGACTCTCCTCCCTCCCCTCCCCCTCTCTCTCTCTGACTCTCCTCCCTCCCCTCCCCTCTCTCTCTCTGACTCTCCTCCCTCCCTCCCCTCTCTCTCTCTGACTCTCCTCCCTCCCCTCCCCCTCTCTCTCTCTGACTCTGTGACTCTCCTCCCTCCCCTCCCCCCTCTCTCTCTCTGACTCTCCTCCCTCCCCTCCCCCCTCTCTCTCTGACTCTCCTCCCTCCCCTCCCCCCTCTCTCTCTCTCTGACTCTGTGACTCTCCTCCCTCCCCTCCCCCTCTCTCTCTCTGACTCTCCTCCCTCCCCTCCCCCTCTCTCTCTCTCTCTGACTCTCCCCCTCCCTCTCTCTCTCTGACTCCCCCTCTCTCTGACTCTCCTCCCTCCCCTCCCCCTCTCTCTCTCTGACTCTCCTCCATCCCCTCCCCTCTCTCTCTCTCTGACTCTCCTCCCTCCCCTCCCCCTCTCTCTCTCTGACTCTCCTCCCTCCCCTCCCCCTCTCTCTCTCTGACTCTCCTCCCTCCCCTCCCCCCTCTCTCTCTCTCTGACTCTCCTCCCTCCCCTCCCCTCTCTCTCTCTGACTCTCCTCCCTCCCCTCCCCTCTCTGACCCCCCCCCCCCTCTCTCTCTCTGACTCCCCCCCCCTCCCCCTCTCTTTCTCTGACCCTCCTCCCTCCCTCCCTCCCCTCTCCTCCCTTCTCTCTCTCTGACTCTCCTCCCTCCCCTCCCCTCTCTCTCTCTGACTCTCCTCCCTCACCTTCCCTCTCTCTCTCTGACTCTCCTCCCTCCCCTCCCCTCTCTCTCTCTGACTCTCCTCCCTCCCCTCCCCTCTCTCTCTCTCTGACTCTCCTCCCTCCCCTCCCCTCTCTCTCTCTGACTCTCCTCCCTCCCTCCCCCTCTCTCTCTCTGACTCTCCTCCTCCCCCTACCCCCTACCCCCTCTCTCTCTGACTCTCCCCCTCCCCTCCCCTCCCCTCCCCTCTCTTTCTCTGACTCTCCTCCCTCCCCTCTCCTCCCTCCCTTCCCCTCTCTCTCTCTGACTCTCCTCCGTCCCCTCCCCTCTCTCTCTCCCTCCCTCTCACTTGAAGACACGTGTTAGCTCCCACTCCTTGTGTTTGAGTGACAGTCCAATTCCAGCCTCAGCCCTGGTAATGGCAGACACACACACACACACACACACACACACACACACACACACACACACACACACACACACCAACATCAACATACACTTACACGTACACACCTGCCAGTTGCCCTGTCCCCATGTGTGATTATGAATAATAACTATCACACAATTCTATGCTAATCTCATACTTATTCCATGGTCAACGGTTCTATAGCCATCGGTATCCTATCCTATCAGTATCCTATAAAGGTATTCTATAGCCATAGGAATTCTATAGCCAACAGAGGTTCTATAGCCGTCGGTATTCTATAGCCGTCGGTATTCTATAGCCATCATAATTCTATAGCCAACGGAGGTTCTATAGCCAAAGGTATTCTATAGCCATCGGTATTCTATGGCCAATGGAATTCTATAGCCAAAGGTATTCTATAGCCATCGGTATTCTATAGCCATCGGTATTCTATGGCCAATGGAATTCTATAGCCAATGGAATTCTATAGCCAACGGTATTCTATAGTCAATGGTATTCTATAGCCATCGGAATTCCACATCCAATGGAGGATCTATAGCCATCGGTGTTCTATAGCCATCGGAATTCTATAGCCAATGGAATTCTATAGCCAACGGTATTCTATAGTCAATGGTATTCTATAGCCATCGGAATTCCACATCCAATGGAGGATCTATAGCCATCGGTGTTCTATAGCCATCGGAATTCTATAGTCAACGGAATTCTATAGCGATAGGGTTTCTATAGCCAATGGAATTCTATAGTCAATAGTATTCTATAGCCATCAGAATTCTGTAGACAACGGAGGTTCTATAGCCAACGTTATTCTATAGTCAGTGTTATTCTATAGCCATCGGAATTCTATAGCCAACGGAGGATCTATAGCCATCGGAATTCTATAGCCTATGGAATTCTATAGCCAACCGTATTCTATAGCCAACAGTGTTCTAATGTCAATGGTATTCTATAGCCACCGGAGGTTCTATAGCCATCAGTATTCTATATCGGAATTCTATAGCCTATGGAATTCTATAGCCAACCGTATTCTATAGCCAACAGTGTTCTAATGTCAATGGTATTCTATAGCCACCGGAGGTTCTATAGCCAAAGGTTTTCTATAGCCAAAGGAGGTTCTATAGCCAAAGGAGGTTCTATAGCCAAAGGCATTCTGTAGTCAATGGTATTGAATAGCCAACGGTGTTTCATAGCCAACGGTGTTCTTTAGTCAATGGTATTCTATAGCCACCGGAGGTTCTATAGCCAAATGTATTCTATAGCCATCGGTATTCTATAGCCATCGGTATTCTATAGCCATCGGTATTCTATAGCCATCGGTATTCTATAGCCATTGGAATTCAATAGCCAACGGAATTCTGTAGCCAATGGTATTCTGTAGACAATGGTATTCTATAGCCAACGGTATTCTATAGACATCGGAATTCTATAGCCAACTGTGGTTCTATAGCCAACGGTGTTCCTTAGCCGACGGTGTTCCATTGCCATCGGTGTTCTATAGCCAACGGTGTTCTACAGCCAACAGTGTTCTATAGTCAACAGTATTCTATAGTCAACGGAGGTTCTATAGCCAAAGGTATTCTATAGCCATCGGTATTCTAAAGCCATCGGAATTCTATAGCCTACGGAATTCTATAGCCAACGGTATTCTATAGCCAACAGTGTTCTATAGTCAATGGTATTCTATAGCCACCGGAGGTTCTATAGCCAAAGGTTTTCTATAGCCAAAGGAGGTTCTATAGCCAAAGGCATTCTGTAGTCAATGGTATTGTATAGCCAATGGTGTTTCATAGCCAACGGTGTTCTTTAGCCATCAGTGTTCGATAGTCAATGGTATTCTATAGTCAACAGATGCTCTATAGCCAAATGTATTCTATAGCCATCGAAATTCTATAGCCAACAGAGATTCTATTGCCGAAGGTATTCTATAGCCATCGGTATTCTATAATCAATGGTATTCTATAGCCAAAGGTATTCTATAGACTTCAGAATTCTATAGCCAACGGATGTTCTATAGCTATTGGTATTCTATAGCCATCGATATTCTATAATCAATGGTATTCTATAGCCAAAGGTATTCTATAGACTTCAGAAGTCTATAGCCAACGGATGTTCTATAGCTATTGGTATTCTATAGCCATCGGTATTCTATAATCAATGGTATTCTATAGCCAAAGGTATTCTATAGACTTCAGAATTCTATAGCCAACGGAGGTTCTATAGCTATTGGTATTCTATAGCCATCGGATTTCAATAGCCAATGGAATTCTATAGCCAATGGTATTCTGCAGCCAATGGTATTCTATAACAAAAGGTATTCTATAGACTTCAGAATTCTATAGCCAACGGTTTTCTATAGCAAACGGTATTCTATAGACATCGGAATTCTATAGCCAACTGTGGTTCTATAGCCAAAGGCAAAATATAGCCAATGAAAGTTCTATATCCAATGGCATTCTATAGTCAACAGTTTTCTATAGCCAACGGTGTTCCTTAGCTGACGGTGTTCCATTGCCATCGGTGTTCTATAGCCAACGGTGTTCTACAGCCAACAGTGTTCTATAGCCAAAGGTGTTCTATAGCCAAAGGTATTCTATAGCCAAAGGTGTTCTATAGCCAAAGGTGTTCTATAGCCAAAGGTATTCTATAGTCAACAGTGTTCTATAGCCAACAGTGTTCTATAGTCAAAGTGTTCTACAGCCAACAGTGTTCTATAGCCAACGGTGTTCTACAGCCAACAGTGTTCTATAGTCAACAGTGTTCTACAGCCAACAGTGTTCTATAGCCAAAGGTGTTCTATATCCAAAGGTGTTCTATAGCCAAAGGTGTTCTATAGCCAAAGGTATTCTATAGCCAAAGGTGTTCTATAGCCAAAGGTGTTCTATAGCCAAAGGTATTCTATAGCCAAAGGTGTTCTATAGCCAAAGGTGTTCTATAGCCAAAGGTATTCTATATCCAGGGGTATTCTATAGCCAAAGGTATTCTATATCCAGGGATATTCTATAGCCAAAGGTATTCTATATCCAGGGGTGTTCTATAGCCAAAGGTATTCTATATCCAGGGGTGTTCTATAGTCAAAGGTGTTCTATAGCCAAAGGTATTCTATAGCCAAAGGTGTTCTATAGCCAAAGGTATTCTATATCCAGGGGTGTTCTATAGCCAAAGGTATTCTATATCCAGGGGTGTTCTATAGCCAAAGGTGTTCTATAGCCAAAGGTATTCTATATCCAGGGGTGTTCTATAGCCAAATGTGTTCTATAGCCAAAGGTATTCTATATCCAGGGGTATTCTATAGCCAAAGGTATTCTATATCCAGGGATATTCTATAGCCAAAGGTATTCTATATCCAGGGGTGTTCTATAGCCAAAGGTATTCTATATCCAGGGGTGTTCTATAGTCAAAGGTGTTCTATAGCCAAAGGTATTCTATAGCCATCGCTATATCTTCCCATTTCTGGATCAATACAGTCTGTAGCTAGTTGGTCCCATTTCTTATTAGGAAATGTGTCTTTTTTCCCTCCATGTTCTCTATTATCTCTTTGTCTATTTTTCTTTTCTCTTCCCGTCTTCCCTCGTTCTCTCTTCTCTTCCCCATCCTTCTCCTCTCCTCAGGAGGTATGGTAAGTCTACATATGGTTTGTTTACCTCTTAATAAACTAGATGGACAACTTCAACTGAGTGAATGGTCTGAGAAGATGCCGTCAGTGCTTGTGAATAAATGTGTGTGTGTGAGTAAGTGAGTGAGTGAGTGTGTGTGTGTGCATGCGTGTACATGTGTGTGTGTGTGTGTGTGTGCGAGTGTGTGCGTGCCCGTGTGCAGTACGAGTGAGTATGAGTGTGTGTTGTTATTTTGGGTTTGTATGTGTATTGGTCTGCTGTGCTGTGAGTGTATTGAATATCTATAGGATCATTTGTATTCAGTGTCAGTTTCTGTTTCCCTGCTGCAGTGATCACTGCAGTCTGAGAAGGAGCATCTCTCACACACACACAATCCTATACTAACACATTTGGACTTTCTCTCTCTCTCTCACACACAGTCCTATACTAACACATTTGGACTTTCTCTCTCCACTCCATGGCTCTCTCTTTATGTCTCTCTCTCCATTTGGCTCTCTCTCCATATCTCTCTCTCTCCATTTCTCTCTCTCTCTCCATGTCTCTCTCACACACACAGTCCTATACTAACACATTTGGACTTTCTCTCTCTCTCTCACACACAGTCCTATACTAACACATTTGGACTTTCTCTCTCTCTCTCACAGTCCTGTACTAACACATTTGGACTTTCTCTCTCTCTCTCTACTCTCTCTCTTGCTCTCACCCCCCTCTCTCTCATTCTCTCTCTCCCCCCCTCCTCTCTCTCTCTAGCTCCCTCTGTCTCTCTCTCTCTATTTCTCACCCCCACATCTCTCTCTCTTTCTCTCCCTCTCTCTGTCTCTCTCTCTTTCTCACCCCCCCACTCTATCTATCTATCTCTCTATCTCCCTCTCTCTCTGTGTGTGTCTCTCTCTCTCTCTCTCTATTTCTCCCCCATCTCTCTCTCTCTATATATATTTCTCACCACCCCTCTCCCTATCTTGCAGTTCATTCCTCTCAGGATTCATAGTGTTTCCTCCAGCAGACACGTTCCACCACAATTACTGCATCTTCTCTATTTGTTTGGTTTTTCTTATTTATTCTTTATACTACACACACGCACGCACACACACACACACACACACACACACACACACACACACACACACACACACACACACACACACACACACACACACACACACACACACACACACACACACACACACACACACACACACACACATATATTCCAGGGTTTCCGTTAGCCTATTAATTGATGTAAATAGCAGTGGATGTAGTGAGAGCTGCTGATTCAGCTCTAACAGCTGTTTGTTGCTGGAGTGAAAGGGGCTTTAATAGGACCAGTCATTGCAAAACAGTTCTAAAGGCAATCACATGTAAAAAAAATATATTATAATAATAATAATAATTAAAAAGTAAAACAATGGCCACGATTAAAAAGAGCTACTATTTTTATTTCTCAACTGGTCATTAAAGCATGCTTCCCATTCGCCATTCAAGTACATTGGCAAATAGGCAGGTTGTAGTGCGTCACACAGTACTTTGCAATGAGCTGGATGTGGTATCATCTTGAAAACATATACCTAATTGTTTAAGACTTGAATGTTTTATTACATATTATGAGGCATGTCTTACCTTGCTTCATTGTAGCATAGACAAAATCAGACCAAACATGCGGGCAATTATTTTATAAAGTCTTCGATATGCCATTGAAACCATTAGCCTTTTTCTCTCACATTCTATTGTTTTTTAAAATCAACTTTCTTTCATTGTCTAGTAGCCAAAGGTACAATCCTAATCATTTTTAGCAACCCGTGCTAGTTGTTTCACATTTAGATTTTCCCTCTTCTACAGTTCTATGAAACCGCTCACAATGGTGTTTTCCCAATAATTGCATTATGGAAAGAACATTTGCTCGTAGCCTACTGCCTTGTGAGCATTGCTGCGTTTATAACATGAAGAAACAATAGTTAATCAACATTCTGAGCTAAATGTGCTGATCTGATGCATCAGCCTCAATGCGTTTTACCGTGTTGGGATGTAGCCTTGGACTACTGGTTGTATGAATCCCACAACTGTTTGGAAAAGGCTAATTCTTTCTCACACAGAATGACAAGCTGACCAATAGAATAGGTACACTTTTCTACTATGGAGGATAGTCAGTGCTGAATTAAGAAATCATAGACCCAGGGCTAGAGGGGAGAGAGAGGTGAGGGGAGGGGAGGGGGGGCAAGGAGAGAGGTTAAGAAGGTGGAATGGAAATTAGATCCTTTGAGAGAGAAGAAGAGCTTCAGGTTATTTCCTGCAGTAACATGATCACCTTTCCTCTTTATTTCTCAGAGGGGCTGAAGCCAGGGGAAGACTTTTTACCTGTCTCTAACCCACTGAAATTACAGCTGTGTGTGTGTGTGTGTGTGTGTGGATGGGTGCGTGTGTGTGTGTGCGTGTGTGGCACCCATAGTGTGACACAATGGATGTGGGTGTACGTATATTAAATAGTAATGGAGTAATGAGAGGTAATGTCATGAATAACTCTCCCCTCTGTCTAATGAGGCCAACAGACCTGCTCACTTATTCATCATCTCTCAAGGTCAGGAATAAAAACATAACACCACAGTACACACCACTTCACTCTCTCTCTCCATGACTCTCTCTCCATATCTCTCTCTCCATGACTCTCTCTCTCCATGACTCTCTCTCTCCATCACTCTCTCTCTCCATGTCTCTCTCTCTCCATGTCTCTCTCTCAATGTCTCTCTCTCTCCATGTCTCTCTCTTTATGTCTCTCTCTCATCTCCTCTCTCCATCTCTCTCTCTTTATGTCTCTCTCTCTCCATGTCTCTCTCTTTATGTCTCTCTCTCTCCCCATCAGTCTCTCTCTCTTTATGTCTCTCTCTCTCCATGTCTCTCTCTTTGTCTCTCTCTCTCCATCACTCTCTCTCCATGTCTCTCTCTCCATGTCTCTCTCTCCATGTCTCTCTCTTTATGTCTCTCTTTCTCCATGTCTCTCTCTCCATGTCTCTCTCTTTATGTCTCTCTCCATCACTCTCTCTCCATGTCTCTCTCTTTATGTCTCTCTCTCTCCATCTCTCTCTCTCCATGTCTCTCTCTCTCCATGTCTCTCTCTCCATGTCTCTCTCTCCATGTCTCTCTCTCCATGTCTCTCTCTCTCCATGTCTCTCTCTCTTTATGTCTCTCTCTCTTTATGTCTCTCTCTCTTTATGTCTCTCTCTCTCCATGTCTCTCTCTCTATGTCTCTCTCTCTTTATGTCTCTCTCTCTCCATGTCTCTCTCTCCATGTCTCTCTCTTTATGTCTCTCTCTCTCCATGTCTCTCTCTCCATGTCTCTCTCTCCATCACTCTCTCTCCATGTCTCTCTCTCTCCATGTCTCTCTCTTTATGTCTCTCTTTCTCCATGTCTCTCTCTCCATGTCTCTCTCTTTATGTCTCTCTCTCTCTCCATCACTCTCTCTCCATGTCTCTCTCTTTATGGATCTCTCTCTTTATGTCTCTCTCTCTCCATGTCTCTCTCTTTATGTCTCTCTCTCCATGTCTCTCTCTCTCCATGGCTCTCTCTTTATGTCTCTCTCTCCATGTCTCTCTCTCTCCATGGCTCTCTCTCCATATCTCTCTCTCTCCATTTCTCTCTCTCTCTCCATGTCTCTCTCTCTCTCTATGTCTCTCTCTCTCTCCATGTCTCTCTCTTTATGTCTCTCTCTCTCCATGTCTCTCTCTCTATGTCTCTCTCTCCATGTCTCTCTTTATGTCTCTCTCTCTCATGTCTCTCTCTCCATGTCTCTCTCTCTCCATGACTTTCTCTCCATGTCTCTCTCTCTCCATGTCTCTCTCTCTCCATGTCTCTCTCTCTCCATGTCTCTCTCTTTATGTCTCTCTCTCCATGTCTCTCTCTTTATGTCTCTCTCTCCATGTCTCTCTCTTTATGTCTCTCTCTCTCCATGTCTCTCTCTCTCTCCATGTCTCTCTCTCTCTCTCTCCATGTCTCTCTCTCTCCATGTCTCTCTCTCTCTCTCCATGTCTCTCTCTCTCCATGTCTCTCTCTCTATGTCTCTCTCTCCATGTCTCTCTCTTTATGTCTCTCTCTCTCCATCTCTCTCTCTCTCTCCATGTCTCTCTCTCTCCATGTCTCTCTCTCTCCATCACTCTCTCTCTCCATGTCTCTCTCTCTCCATGACTTTCTCTCCATATCTCTCTCTCTCCATATCTCTCTCTCTCCATGTCTGTCTCTCTCTCTCCATGTCTCTCTCTCTCCATGTCTCTCTCTCTCCATGTCTCTCTCTCCATGTCTCTCTCTTTATGTCTCTCTCTCTCCATGTCTCTCTCTCTATGTCTCTCTCTCCATGTCTCTCTCTTTATGTCTCTCTCTCTCCATCACTCTCTCTCTCCATGTCTCTCTCTCTCCATGACTTTCTCTCCATTTCTCTCTCTCTCCATGTCTCTCTCTCTCTCTCCATGTCTCTCTCTCTCCATGTCTCTCTCTCCATGTCTCTCTCTTTATGTCTCTCTCTCTCCATGTCTCTCTATGTCTCTCTCTCCATGTCTCTCTCTTTATGTCTCTCTCTCTCCATCACTCTCTCTCTCCATGTCTCTCTCTCTCTCTCCATGTCTCTCTCTCTCCATGTCTCTCTCTCCATGTCTCTCTCTTTATGTCTCTCTCTCCATGTCTCTCTCTCCATGTCTCTCTCTCCATGTCTCTCTCTCTATGTCTCTCTCTCTCCATCTCTCTCTCTCTCCATGTCTCTCTCTCTCCATGTCTCTCTCTCCATGTCTCTCTCTCTCCATGTCTCTCTCTTTATGTCTCTCTCTCTCCATGTCTCTCTCTCCATGTCTCTCTCTCCATATCTCTCTCTCTCCATATCTCTCTCTCTCCATTTCTCTCTCTCTCTCCATGTCTGTCTCTCTCCATGTCTCTCTCTCTCTCCATGTCTCTCTCTCTTTATGTCTCTCTCTCTTTATGTCTCTCTCTCTCCATGTCTCTCTCTTTATGTCTCTCTCTCTCCATGTCTCTCTCTCTATGTCTCTCTCTCCATGTCTCTCTCTTTATGTCTCTCTCTCTCCATGTCTCTCTCTCTCCATGACTTTCTCTCCATATCTCTCTCTCTCCATGTCTCTCTCTCTCTCTCTCCATGTCTCTCTCTTTATGTC
>NC_056442.1:48896851-48901851 GCF_018296145.1 Oncorhynchus tshawytscha | reverse complement strand
CACAAAAGGACCAGCTGACATCATGTCAGTGATTCTCTCGTTAACACAGGTGTGAGTGTTGACGAGGACAAGGCTGGAGATCACTCTGTCATGCTGATTGAGTTCGAATAACAGACTGAAAGCTTCAAAAGGAGGGTGGTGCTTGGAATCATTGTTCTTCCTCTGTCAATCATGGTTACCTGCAAGGAAACACGTGCCGTCATCATTGCTTTGCACAAAAAGGGCTTCACAGGCAAGGATATTGCTGCCAGTAAGATTGCACCTAAATCAACCATTTATCGGATCATCAAGAACTTCAAGGAGAGCGGTTCAATTGTTGTGAAGAAGGCTTCGGGGTGCCCATGAAAGTCCAGCAAGTGCCCGGACCATCTCGCTAAGTTGATTCAGCTGCTGGATCGGGGCACCACCAGTACAGAGCTTGCTCAGGAATGGCAGTAGGCAGGTTTGAGTGCATCTGCAAGCACAGTGAGGCAAAGACTTTTGGAGGATGGCCTGGTGTCAAGAAGGGCAGCAAAGAAGTCACTTCTCTCCAGGAAAAACATCAGGGACAGACTGATATTCTGCAAAAGGTACCGGGATTGGACTGCTGAGGAGTGGGGTAAAGTCATTTTCTCTGATGAATCCCCTTTCCGATTATTTGCGGAATCCGGGAAAAAGCTTGATAAGCTTGACAAGGTGAGCGCTACCATCAGTCCTGTGTCATGCCAACAGTAAAGCATCCTGAGACCATTCGTGCGTGGGGTTGTTTCTCAGTCAAGGGAGTGGGCTCACTCACCATTTTGCCTAAGAACACATCCATGAATAAAGAACAGTACCAACACATCCTCAAAGAGCAGCTTCACCCAACCATCCAGGAACAGTTTGGTGATGAACAATGCCTTGATGGAGCACCTTGCAATAAGGCAAAAGTGATAACTAAGTAGCTCGGGGAACAAAACATCGATATTTTGGGTCCATGGCCAGGGAACTTCCCAGACCTTAATCCCATTGAGAACTTGTGGTCAATCCATGCTTCTTCACCTGCATTGCATGCTGTTTGGGGTTTTAGGCTGGGTTTCTGTACAGCACTTTGAGATATCAGCTGATGTAAATAAATTTGATTTTGATTTGAATCCTCAAGGGGTGGGTGGACAAACAAAAATCCACAAATTCTGACAAACTCCAAGCATTGATTATGCAAGAATGGGCTGCCATCAGTCAGGATGTGGCCCAGAAGTTAATTGACAGCATGCCAGGGCAGATTGCAGAGGTCTTGAAAAAGAAGGGTCAACACTGCAAATATTGACTCTTTGAATCAACTTCATGTAATTGTCAATAAAAGCCTTTGACACTTATGAAATGCTTGTAATTATACTTCAGTATTCCATAGTAACATCTGACAAAAATATCTAAAGACACTGAAGCAGCAAACTTTGTGAAATTTTATATTTGTGTCATTCTCAAAACCTTTGGCCACGACTGTACATCCCGCCCCCAGGCCGACACCAAAAATGCTCTCAAAGATCTTCATTGGACATTGAACAAATTGGGGGCTGTATTACCGGAGGCAGCATTCATTGTTGTAGAGGACTTTAACAAAAGTAATTTGAGGTTTGTGTTCCCGATTACTATCAACACATTGACTGTCCAACTCGCTGAAATTCTAAACTTGACCACTGTTAAAAACCTTTTCTACAAGGATATAAGGCCCTCTCCTGTCCTCCTGTCGGCAAATATGACCACGAAGTTCCAGTGGTCAGGTCTGTACGATGCTGGTCTGATCAATCAGAATTCATGCTCCAAGACTGTTTGATCACGTGGACTGAAATATGCTACGGGGCACCTCTGGGGATAACATCAATGAATATGCCAACTCAGTCAACAGATTTATCAAAAAATACATAGATTATGTAATACTGATGGTGTCTTAAAAAAATTACCCAAATCAAAACCCCTGAATTGATGGCAGCTTTGTCGCTTATAAAGATGGCAAGAAGACCGGGGACAATTGTAAGGTTAAACACTACAAATGCGACCTGCGCAGATCGATCAAGATGGCGAGACACAAGTATAGGAACAAAGTGTAGGGGCAATTCAACGGGTCGGACATGAGGCAATCATGGAATACAATAAGAAAGCCAGTCAAGTCGCGGAACCAACGACACCCTATTGGACAAGCTAAACTCATTTTTCTCCAGATTCAAGCATACCCTGTCACGCCCTGGCCATTGAGAGGCTTTTATTCTCTATTTTGGTTAGGCCAGTGTGTAACTAGGGTGGGCATTCTAGTTTCTTTATTGCTATGTTTTCTGTTTCTATGTTTTGGCTGGGTATGGTTCTCAATCAGGGACAATCAGGGACAGCTGGGCAAAGGCTGGAGACATTCTTAATAAAAATAAAGCTCACCACGCTCTTGGTCTGGTCAAAGGGAGGAGATAGAGGCGGCGAAATGGACAGAGCGGCGACAATAAGAGGAGTAGAGGCGGCGAAAGCAGAGCGGCGACAATAAGAGGAGTTGGCACAGCAGAGCAGGACACACGAGGAGATTGGCTGAGTCAGGTTGGAGACCCAAGCCAACTCCTCGTGCTTACCGTAGGGAGCGTGGTACTGGTCAGGCACCCTGTTATGCGGTGGAGCGCACGGTGTCTCCAGTGCGCGTTCACAGCCCGCTGCGCTACATTCCAGCTCCCCGCATTGGACGGGCTAGAGTGGGCATCCAGTGGGGACTGATGGTGTCGGCTCAGCACGCCTGGCATCCAGTGCGTCTCTTTGGCCCAGGATATCCTGCGCCGGCCCTGTGCACTGTGTCTCCGGTGCGTCTGCACAGCCCAGTGCATCCTGTGCCAGCGCCCCGCATTTGCCGGGCGAAGGTAACCATCCAGCCAGGATGGTTTGTGCAGGCTCTACACTCGAGACCTCCAGTGCGCCTCCACGGCCCAGTGTATCCGGTGTCTTCTCCAAGAGCCAAGCCTCCAGTATGTCTCCCCAGCCTGGTGAGTCCTGTGCCTGCTCCCCCAGCCTGGTGAGTCCTGTGCCTGCTCCCAGAACCAGGCCTCCTGTATGTCTCCACAGCCTGGTAAGCCCTGTGGCAGCTCCACGCACCAGGCTGCCTATAGGTCTCCTGACTCCAGTGATGATCCATGGCATGAAGCCTCCGATGATGATCCATGTCACGAAGCCTTCAGTGATGATCCATGGTACGAAGCCTCCGGTGACGATCCATGGCCCGGAGCCTGCGGCGAGGATCCATGGCACGGAGCCTCCGGACAGGAGACCGTCGCCAGAGGCTCCGTGCCATGGATCCTCGCCGCAGGCTTCGTACATTGAATCATCAACGGAGGCTTCGTGCCATGGATCATCACTGGAGGCTTTGTGACATGGATCATCACTGGAGGCTTCGTGACATGGATCATCACTGGAGGCTTCGTGACATGGATCATCACTGAAGGCTTCGTGCCATGGATCATCACCGGAGGCTTCGTGACAAGGATCATCACTCAGGACATGGATCATCACTGGAGGCTTGACATGGATCATCACCGAGGCTTCATGACATGGATCATCACCGGAGGCTTCATGACATGGATCATCACCGGAGGCTTCGTGACAAGGATCATCACTGGAGGCTTCGTGACATGGATCATCACTGGAGGCTTCGTGACATGGATCATCACTGGAGGCTTCGTGACATGGATCATCACCGGAGGCTTCATGACATGGATCATCACTGGAGGCTTCGTGACATGGATCATCACTGGAGGCTTCATGACATGGATCATCACTGGAGGCTTCGTGACATGGATCATCACTGGAGGCTTCGTGACATGGATCATCACTGGAGGCTTCGTGACATGGATCATCAGCGACGATCCCCAGTCCGGAGCTGCCAGCGAGGGTCCCCCGTCCGGGGCCTGCAGCGAGGTTCCCCAGTCCGGGGCCTGCAGCGAGAAGATCCCCTGAGCTGCTTCCGGTCTCCACGGAGGACATATGGAAGTCATTCAAATGTGTTAACCCACGCAAGGCTGCCGGGACAGACGGCATTCCTAGCTGTACCCTCAATGCATGTGCAGACCAGATAGCTTTTGTGTTTTCAAAAACTTTCAATCTCTCTCTAGCTCAAGCTGTTATCCCTTTGATACACTAGTGCCCTCTAAGCTCATCACAAAGTTCACAACCCTGGGACCGAATTCCTCCCTATGCAACTGTGTCCTGGACTTCCTGATGGGCCACCCCAGGTGGTGAATAGGCAATATTACCTCCCCCACACTGATCTTCAACACAAAGGCCCCACAGGGGTGCATCCTCAGTCCCCTCCTGTACTCCCTGTATACCCAGGACTGTGAGGCCTCACACAGTTCCAACTCCATCATCAAGTTCACTGATGATACGACAGTAGTAGGCCTGATACCAACAACAACGAGATGGCCTACAGGGAGGAAGAAGGCACTCCGACGGTGTGGTGCCAGGTAAACAACCTCTTTCTCAACATCAACAAAACAAAGGAGCTGATTGTGGACTTCAGGAGGAAGCAGGTTGGGCATGCCCCCATTTTCAAGTTCCTCAGCGTACACATCTCCAATGAGCTGAAATGATCAAACCACATAGACACCGTGGTGAAGAAGGCATGGAAGCGACTCAAATTCAGCCTGTCCCAGAGGGCCCTCACAGTGTTCTACAGGAGCCCCATCAAGAGCATACTGTCGTGCTGAATCACGGCTTGGTATGGCAACTCCGCAGGGCTCTGCAGAACGTAGTATGCTCAGCAGCAGGCACCATTGGGTGCTCACTGCCTGCCCCCATGGACACCTACAACACCAGGTGTCGCAGGAAGGCCAAGAAGATCATCAGGGACACCAGCCACCCGAGCCTCTGCCTCCTCCCTTCATCTCTTTCTCTATCTTTTAATGTATGGTTGTTGGATCCATTAGTGTCGGTTGATTCATGCACTGTTTACTCACAGACATGTGATTACCTCCTAAAGAACATCCATTTACTGGCCTTATAATCTGTCATAGCCTGTA
>NC_056442.1:48784351-48891851 GCF_018296145.1 Oncorhynchus tshawytscha | reverse complement strand
CTCCAGGACCAGCTTGCTTAGGGACTCTTCTCCAGGTTCATCTCTCTGTAGGTGATGGCTTTGTTGTGGAAGGTTTGGGAATCGTTTCCTTTTAGGTGGTTATAGAATTTAACAGCTCTTTTCTGGATTTTGATAATTAGTGGGTATCGGCCTAATTCTGCTCTGCATGCATTATTTGGTGTTCTACGTTGTACACGGAGGATATTTTTGCAGAATTCTGCGTGCAGAGTCTCAATTTGGTGTTTGTCCCATTTTGTGAAGTCTTGGTTGGTGAGCGGACCCCAGACCTCACAACCATAAAGGGCAATGGGCTCTATGACTGATTCAAGTATTTTTAGCCAGATCCTAATTGGTATGTTGAAATTTATGTTCCTTTTGATGGCATAGAATGCCCTTCTTGCCTTGTCTCTCAGATCGTTCACAGCTTTGTGGAAGTTACCTGTGGCGCTGATGTTTAGGCCAAGGTATGTATAGTTTTTGTGTGCTCTAGGGCAACAGTGTCTAGATGGAATTTGTATTTGTGGTCCTGGTGACTGGACCTTTTTTGGAACACCATTATTTTGGTCTTACTGAGATTTACTGTCAGGGCCCAGGTCTGGCAGAATCTGTGCATAAGATCTAGGTGCTGCTGTAGGCCCTCCTTGGTTGGTGACAGAAGTACCAGATCATCAGCAAACAGCAGACATTTGACTTCGGATTCTAGTAGGGTGAGGCCGGGTGCTGCAGACTTCTCTAGTGCCCGCGCCAGTTCGTTGATATATATGTTGAAGATGCCAGAGCTAAGGATGATGTTAAAGAGTTTTAGTATAGCCAATTGGAATTTGTTGTCTGTATATTTGATCATTTCATTGAGGATACCATCAACACCACAGGCCTTTTTGGGTTGGAGGGTTTTTATTTTGTCCTGTAACTCATTCAATGTAATTGGAGAATCCAGTGGGTTCTGGTAGTCTTTAATAGTTGATTCTAAGATCTGTATTTGATCATGTATATGTTTTTGCTCTTTATTCTTTGTTATAGAGCCAAAAGATTGGAGAAGTGGTTTACCCATACGTCTCCATTTTGGATAGATAATTCTTCGTGTTGTTGTTTGTTTAGTGTTTTCCAATCTCTCTCTCTCTCAGTTTTTCTCAATTGCTAAAACACTAAAACCCATTGGCTGAACAAAGTTCTCAGTTGCCTGGACTCATTTAGCTAATTATGCAGTCTGTTGTCAATACCTTACACCATTTCACATGGTAAAACACTATTTGCAGGTCTCACTTAGACTTTCCAGCAAAACTCTAAACACATTCTCATTCTCAAAACACATTCTGCACTCTAATGCACATGTCATCCATACTGATAAACACAAGTGGCAACAATCAAATACAAATAGAGAACATATGTCATTGATTGAACAAAACCACTCAAAATTGATTTAACCTGTTTCAAATGCTGCGACACAACCAATATAAGCCAGTTCAGAGAGCAAACAGGTTGTTGAAGGTGAGAAGGAGAAAATCTGAGAATGGATACTGTAGTACAGTGCATTGTAGGCTGTATACTGTACAATGGATGAATTGTATGGCCCTGAACATTGTGCTTTCCATTTATTAACAGTACTGACTGATGGTTGCAGGTTCATATCAACAAAGAACAAGAATTACAGTATCACAGAGACAAAGGACAAGTTTGTGAGATGCAGGGTACAGTACTGTAAAAATAGGGGTACAAGGAGGAGGAAGAACAAAAAACTAAATTGCAAAGAGCAAAGCAGAGTAGTAATTTCAGATCAATTTTGAGCTACTATGATAGAACATGTTTTCGTTCATCAAAAGACAATGACGGAAAAATATGAATATTTTTTTAGATAAAAAATGTACTTCTCCCTGAGAATTGTATGTTTTGAACAATGTATTTTCTATTTTTCGGTGTATTGTTTACTGACTGCTTGAGAGTCTATATCATTTTGATCACTTTGTTTATGATTTGAGAGCAGTGTTTGATTTTGAACACAGGTAAAACTGTTTTGAGGCGAATGTTTCATTTTGCGAGAGGAGTCAGAGGTTATGTAAATAGTGCTTGAAGATGAGGTTTTGTGTTTACTGTTTTCAGGAAATGGAGCAAGGTTTCAGAAATTGTGTTTTAGCAATTGAGAAAAACTGTAACCACCACCAAAGGGATATACATTGATCAGCTGCTTCAAATATGTCTGCCTAGAGGCTGCAAGAGCAATATGGTTCTTACATGTATGTACAATGTGTGTTCTCTGTTTCTCTGTCTACATCTTCAGTTCAACTGTCTTGTCTCTAGTTACCAATCTATCCAAACAGGTTAGTTCAACTGTCTTGTCTGTAGTTACCAATCTATCCAAACAGGTTAGTTCAACTGTCTTGTCTCTAGTTACCAATCTATCCAAACAGGTTAGTTCAACTGTCTTGTTTGTAGTTACCAATCTATCCAAACAGGTAAGTTCAACTGTCTTGTTTGTAGTTACCAATCTATCCAAACAGGTTAGTTCAACTGTCTTGTCTGTAGTTACCAATCTATCCAAACAGGTTAGTTCAACTGTCTTGTCTGTGGTTACCAATCTATCCAAACAGGTAAGTTCAACTGTCTTGTTTGTAGTTACCAATCTATCCAAACAGGTTAGTTCAACTGTCTTGTCTGTAGTTACCAATCTATCCAAACAGGTTAGTTCAACTGTCTTGTCTGTGGTTACCAATCTATCCAAACAGGTAAGTTCAACTGTCTTGTCTGTAGTTACCAATCTATCCAAACAGGTTAGTTCAACTGTCTTGTCTCTAGTTACCAATCTATCCAAACAGGTTAGTTCAACTGTCTTGTCTCTAGTTACCAATCTATCCAAACAGGTTAGTTCAACTGTCTTGTCTGTGGTTACCAATCTATCCAAACAGGTTAGTTCATCTGTCTTGTCTGTGGTTACCAATCTATCCAAACAGGTTAGTTCAACTGTCTTGTCTCTAGTTACCAATCTATCCAAACAGGTTAGTTCAACTGTCTTGTCTGTGGTTACCAATCTATCCAAACAGGTTAGTTCATCTGTCTTGTCTGTGGTTACTGTTACAGGTTTTGGTTTTTCCATTTATGTTTTGAGGTTGGATTTAAGCACGTACTGTATAGCACTTTAGCACATAGGGTGAACCGATTGGTATCACCTTGTTAGTCAGCATGCGTTACAGCTGGGCTGGTTGCCATCTTGTTATTGGGAAGGTGCTGGCCCAGGTGCTATTTTAGAGTGGCTGGCCCAGTGCTCCAGTTGTCTTCAGAGATGTGGAGGGTTAACACCTAAAGTTGTCTCTCCCTATTTTCATTTCTAGACAAACAATCCTTTATCGGATCTTCCCTGTTTTCATTTTGCTCCACTTTTTTGGTTTGCTTCCTGTCTTTAAGTTTGATGTGGGTTTTTCTTTTGTTTGTCTCTTCTTGGGCAAATTTAGTGAGCTCTCATGATGGGTGTCTTTTCGGTTCCAGTTGTTGTTGCTAGTCAACTTTCATTGGACACCCCCATGAGTGTCTTTCAGAACCCTTCCTGAATCCCCATCCTTTTTATTTTGGTTGTTGGTCAGTGACTCTTTGTTTGTTCCCTTTCTTTTTGAGCAACATATTTGGTTTCTTGCATGGGAACTTAACATTACCAATTTTCCCAAACTTTCCCAAACAATTTTTCCCAATTTTCCCAAACTGGTTAGTTAAACTGTCCTTTCTATAGTTACCAAAACGTTCAAACAGGGCAAATGCAGACAAGACACAACCGTGTGTGCTATCAAAGGTACAAGGCCCTTGTAAACCAATGCACAGCCAGGCCAATAATGGTCATAACACACACTCTCACTTTTCGTGTTGCTGTAATGCAACAAAGGTTCAAGTGGAAAGGAATGACTATTGCCACAGGTTTGCAGAAGGGTATTACATGGAAACAGAGAGGGATTTGTTGCATTTGAAAGAAACACTTGTTGTTGTTTCCTGCTCTCTGTTTGAAGAGAAAGGCCCACGCCTCTCCCTATCACTGGGGATCCTGGGTAATCTCCTTCACCTTTAAAGAATAGTCAAAGCTTCCCTCTCCTTTTACTGTCTCTCTCTATCTCTCTCACAATTCAAATCAATTCAATTCAAGGGGCTTTATTGGCATGGGAAACATATGTTAACATTGCCAAAGCAAGTGAAATAGATCAAAATTAACAGTAAACATTACACTCACAGAAGTTCCAAAAGAATAAAGACATTACAAATGTCATATTATGTATATATACAGTGTTGTAGCGATGTAAAAATGGTTAAAGTACAAAAGGGAAAATAAATAAACATAAATATGGGTTGTATTTACAATGGTGTTTGTTCTTCACTGGTTGCCCTTTTCTTGTGGCAACAGGTCACAAATATAGCTGCTGTGATGGCACACTGTGGTATTTCACCCAGTAGATATGGGAGTTTTGTTTTCAAATTCTTTGCGGATCTGTGTAATCTGAGGGAAAAATGTGTATCTAATACGGTCATACATTTGGCAGGAGGTTAGGAAGTGCAGCTTAGTTTCCACCTCATTTTGTGGGCAGTGTGCACATAGTCTGTCTTCTCTTGAGAGCCAGGTCTGCCTACGGCGGCCTTTTCTCAATATGCTCACCTAGTATGTACATAGTCAAAGCTATGTACAGACAGGATATTTTTGCAGAATTCTGCATGCAGTCTCAATTTGGTGTTTGTCCCATTATGTGAATTCTTGGTTGGTGAGCGGACCTCAGACCTCACAACCATATAGGACAATGGGTCCTATAAATGATTCAAGTATTTTTGGTATGTTGCATTTTATGTTCCCTTTGATGGTTTAGAATGCCCTTCTTGCCTTGTCTTTATGATTGTTCACAGCTTTGTGGAAGTTACCTGTGGCGCTGATGTTTAGGCCAAGGTATGTATAGTTTTTTGTGTGCTCTAGGGCAACAGTGTCTAGATGGAATTCGTATTTGTGGTCCTGGTGACTGAACCTTTTTTGGAACATCATTATTTTGGTCTTACTGAGATTTAATTTTGCACGCCCAATTTTTCAGTTTTTGATTTGTTAAAAAGGTTTGAAATATCCAATAAATAATGTTCCACCTCATGATTGTGTCCCACTTGTTGTTGATTCTTCACAAAAAAATACAGTTTTATATCTTTATGTTTGAAGCCTGAAATGTGGCAAAAGGTCGCAAAGTTCAAGGGGGCCGAATACTTTCGCAAAGCACTGTACATCATACCAGCTCCTTCCTAGCCTCAAAAGAACAACAAGCCTTATGCCTGTAATAAAATCCTATTTTCAGCTTGAGCTTCCTTATCAAGTTCTCTACATCCACAGTGAAACTCAGCTATTCATCAACCCACACACCCAAATATTTGTACACTTTAACTTGCTCTATAGTATATCCAGCCAATTTATCAATGACATGATTTGTAACATGCCTGGCATTTGAAAATACCATGCATTTTGTTTTACCCGAATTTAAAATCAGCTTTAAATCATACGGATTCTGTTGTATGATGATAAATCCTCTTTGGGCCTTTTCAAAAGCTAAAGATAAACTACTACCACTTGAATAAAGAACAGTATCACCTGCATAAAAATGAACATTTGCTGTTTCAATAAGATCCCCAATGTTGTTGATATTCAAAATGAACAACAGTGGGCCCAAAATAGAACCTTGCGGAATACCAGAGCACACTTCTATGAACTCAGATTTACAACCATCTGCCATTACACATTGTGTACAATTTGATAGGTAATTTATAAACCAATCTAGAGCCTGACCAGTAATCCAGTAATTCCACAACATTTTAACCTTTACACTAACACAGCATGGTCCACGGTGTCAAAAGCCTTCGACAAATCAATAAAAACACACACAATGTAACTTCTTATCAAGAGCACAGTGGATGTCATTTAAAACCTTCAATGTTGCTGAAACAGTGCTGTGGCCAGACCTAAAACCAGATTGCATTCCATTTAAGATGTTGTTTTCTTGGAAGTAGGTCTTTAGCTGCCTACTAACTAAGGACTCCAGTACCTTTGACAGTAGAGACAATTTTGATGAATGCTGTCACCTCCAGGTAGGTGTTTGTCCCCCTGTGTGCTGAGGGTGTCAGGTTCTTGTCCGGTTCCGGCATTTAGGTCGCCACAGACTAGTACATATTCCTGGGCCTGGAAATGATTGATTTCCCCCTCCAGGATGGAGAAGCTGTCTTCATTAAAGTATTGAGATTCTAGTGGGGCGATATAGGTAGCACACAGGAGGACATTTTTTCTCTGTTAAGATCTTTTTTTTTTAGGTAGGTCTGATCTGAGGGGGCCTAAATGTGGTGTGGGTATGGTTGATTTGGCGGGGTGTTGATTGGTTGGGGGTGGGGATGTGGCTGGTGGTGTTGCGTTCTGTTGTGGTCTGAATGTAGGTCCTCTCGGCGTGGGGGGGTCTGTTGATCTGTTGCTCCTATGTGAAGTGTTGGTGCTGCGTTTGAGAGTGATGTCCTTCAGTGTCTGGGAATTTCTGTATTGTTTTAGTGATTCACCATAGTGAAGGCGTAGACTCAGGTATTCTGGGTCTCTTTGTTTTTCGTTGGATAGGTTTCTCAATTTCTTTCTTAGGTTTTTGGATTCTTCATCAATCCATTTGTCCTTGGTGTTCATTTTCTCTGCTGTGATGTTGAGGCTATGGTCAAGGTCTGGAGTGGACTGTTCTGCTGTGGTGTTGAGACTTTTGTCTGGAGCTGAGGTGGGCTGTTCTGCTGGCTTCTCTGCAGGGGTGGCCACCTCTCTAGTAGGTTGTTCTCTGTTACACGCCATCCCCCTCACCCTCTCCTCCATCCCCCTCACCCTCTCCTCCCTCCCCTTCACCCTCTCCTCCAGCAGCCTGATCCTCTCCTCCAGTGCTCTGTTCTTCTCCTGCTCATGCTTTTTATCATGCTGAGGTTGTCTCACCACAGTCCAGAGTGCAGATGTGTCTCTCTCCACCTCCAACTCTCTGAGTCTGGTTAAGAGAGTGTTGTTGTGCTGGACTGTTGTCTGGGTCTGTGCTGACTGGAGTGTAATCACCTTCTTCATCCAGCTCCACCTGCCTTACCTCCAACTGGGTAAATGTATCCTTCATTTCAATGAGGGAGTAGTACTCTGTGCTGGGAGGTTGACTTTCCGCTTGGGGTTGCTCATCTGTGGGGTTATATAATGAAGAGGTTTGGTCTGACCTGCTCGGGGTGAGGGTATCTTTCTGAAGGGCCCTGTGCCCTGTACCAGTACTGTTCCAGACTTACAGAGATTTGTATTAGCTGAATCAGAGTCCTCGTTGTCTAGTATCCTGTTTCCACCCCTCGGTAACACCCCCTCTCTTAACAGAGGGGTAGTGTGTTAATATAGCACTGTGCCATGCCAGGGGATGGTCTGTGTGGAAGATGAGGTTGCTGATGTTCCCATTTTTATAATAGTCTGCAAAAAGTGTCTCTTGATTTTCCATAAGGAGCTTCATTTTGTAATCTTTTCTCATCTTATTATTCTTTACACACTGTATTTTAATGACCTCTGAACAGCAGGAGGCAGCTTCTAAGGCCTCTCCATTTGGTTGGAGTAGACTGTGGGACGGTCCTGCCATTGTTGGGCTAAAGGGCTTTGACACCTCTCACTTGACATGTCAGTGCTAATCGAAGCTGTATCAAGCTTGGCAGCCTTAATTTAGCATTCAGTCATTATAAAGTAACGTCATGTATTTTTCTTCTTGGCTTTTGGAAATAAAATATAGTTTCAGACTAAACATTACTCACTCAGTTCCAGGTTGGATGGTATTTTCAGGTTTCTGTTGTTTTCCAGAGAATTTACTGTATAGCTTTGGTAGTTGTAAACCTTCCAGGTGATTCCGTAAATCCATCCAAAATTAGGTTGTAGGTTTGGAGTTTTGATTTGAAGTGAATGTTGTGTTGTAGAGGGTAGCATCCCTGACAAAAAAAAAAAAGTTTATCTAACTCTAAATCTATCTTTTTTTAAGAACATGCTGAAAAATGCAGGAGCTCATCTGCTCTCTCTCTCTCTCTCTCTCTTGCTCTCCCCTTCTCTCTCTCAAATTTAACAAATGGAGAGATTGTTAGGGGAAATTAAAGAGTGCACTCATGCTTTGTTATCTTTTGTTCTGGTGATGGTTGAATTGATGTTGAACTGATGTTGAATTGACGTTAAGTTGATGTTGAACCGATGTTAATAAATTGATGTTGAATTGGTTTGAAGGCTGATTGCTTTGACTGTGTTGCTGCTCTCACGGTGGTGCCAATGAAGCAAAGCATGTTTCAACTCTGGAGTTCAACTTAGATAACCTTAATTGACTGTTTCTCTGTTTACTACACATTTCTCTTACCTCTTCTCCTTCATCCCATCTTTATTTTCCTCCTCTCCTCTCCTCTCCTCTCTCCCTTCCCCCCTGTCTCAGGTCTCTGTCGGGGCGTATAGTGGGTGGCGTGTGGTGGTTCTTCACTCTCATCATCATCTCGTCCTACACGGCCAACCTGGCTGCCTTCCTCACAGTGGAGAGGATGGTGTCGCCCATAGAGAGTGCTGAGGATCTGGCCAAGCAGACGGAGATCGCCTACGGAACACTGGACTCAGGCTCCACCAAGGAGTTCTTCAGGGTGAGTACACACACACACACACACACACACACACACACACACACACACACACACACACACACACACACACACACACACACACACACACACACACAGACAGACAAGCTTGAACACACACAGACACACACACACAGACAAGCTTGAACACACACACACACACACACACACACACACACACACACACACACACACACACAGACAAGCTTGAACACACACACACACACACTTGCTCGCATAAGTGTGTGTATGTGGATAGTTGGGGCCTGGCAGTAGCAGACATTGTGTGCATCTGTGTGCAGCGTTAGTATCATTAGCATAATGAGCTGGAATCTGTGGAGGGTGAAGAAGCTATTTACTCTGAGAGGGATTTACCACCATTCATTTAGTGTGTGTGCGTGTGTGTGTATATGCGTTTGTGAGTGAGTATGTATTTTTCCCCACTGATTTCTTAAATCAGGAAGGTAAGTTTATGATTGTCACTACATTGAAAATATGGCATTGTTTGTCCTGGCAGACAGAGAAAGACAGAGGGATAGATACAGAGAAGGAGAAAGAAAAAAAGAGGGAGGGAGGGTAATGGGGGGGGGAGGCTCGCTGGTCCTGACGGAAGTGACTGACATTATTATGGGATAGGTGTCCGTCACGCCCCAGCAAATACGGGCCAGGCACGCACGCACGCACTCTCACACTCACACACACACGCACGCACACACACACACTCTCACACACACTCACACACACACACACACACACACACACACACACACACACACTGGCATCACACACACACACACACACACTGGCATCTCTACTCCAGACTGTGGCCCATTGGCTAAGGCTGAGGCTTATCGTGTCCTAAAGGAGACAGGGAATAACACTTCATAATGGAGAGAGAGAGAACAAAGACAGGATAAAAACAAGGGAGTAACAAGACGGTTGTGGAGAATGACAGTTTGTTCCCCAGCTTGTTATTTTCATTCCTCACAACACCCATTACACACACACACACTGCAGCACACCAAGGTCAAGCATAAAGGTGTGTGTGTATAACAGGGTCTGTTTAGAGACAGAGACAGTAGCACCAGTTGATACAGCTAAAACACACTCATAGACAGACTCACATCCTACAATAACACACTATCCACTAGCAGTTGGGTTCCTGCTTTTTCTCATTTCCACACTGCTTAGATCATTTCTCATTCTTTCACTACATTCTAATGAATGCCCTGTGAAGAGCATCTGCAGACGACTGTACATATTTCAGGACCAGTGATCATTGCAGCTGTGAGGACATGTACCAATAATTCAGCTTTACACATAAGATGAATGGATGAATGGATGGATGGATTAATAACTAACCCTAACCTTTAACCTCTTCTCTTTACCCTTCCTTCTCTCAGAGGTCAAAGATTGCGGTATATGAGAAGATGTGGTCCTATATGAAGTCTGCTGAGCCCTCTGTCTTCGCTAAGACCACAGCGGAGGGCGTGGCTCGCGTCCGTAAGTCCAAAGGGAAGTACGCTTTCCTCCTGGAGTCCACCATGAATGAGTACACGGAACAACGCAAGCCCTGCGACACCATGAAGGTTGGAGGCAACCTGGACTCCAAGGGATATGGCATCGCCACACCTAAAGGCTCACAGCTAAGGTGGGTGGAGTAGTATAACTGTTGTTATGGTATTCCACCTACCCTGGTGTGCCTTTTATATGGATCACTTAGTAGTGTCTTAGTCTGGTCTATGTCTGTTGCCTTTTCTCTTTCTGTCTGTCTCACTCTCTCGTTAGTTTCTCTTTCTTATTTCTTCCTTTCTCTCTCTCTCTCACGCATTAGTTTCTATCTCTCCCTCTCTCTCTGAACTTTCTCTCTTTCTTTCTTTTTCTCTCTCTCGTTAGTTTCTTTTTATCCCCCCCTCTCTCGTTTCTCTCTCTCTCATTAGTTTCTTTCTCTCCATCCCTCCCTCCCTCTCTCTCTCTCTCCCTCCCTCCCTCTCTCCCTCTCTCTTTCTCTCTCTCTATTTCCCTATGTCTATGTTGTGTTGAGTTCTTTAGTGCCTGTTAGCTCCATTGTTCTGTTGTATTGCTGTCTGTCTGTCTCTTCGTCCATCTGTCTCTCTGTCCATTGTTCTTTCACTCACGTTCTCTCTTCATAGGGCCACCGATCAGGTAATCTGTCTACTCGTTTGTCATCTTGACTGTCTCATTTGTTCATTCTCAGATATAGAGTGTAATGTAGATACTATCTGTTTTTGTACTGAGGCTGATTGTGAATGAAATGACTAATGGTGATGCCGTGGGGAGGGGCGTAGCGCCGTGGCGTTGCCATGACTCACAGAGCCACCCGGGGGAATTTATAGACACACAGGAAACAAGGTGTTGAAGGGCCTGGCCAACGGGGGGAACAAAAATCTGAAAACTATAACATTATTTCATAACACCCCAAAAATCAGATCATTTCAATGAAATCAAATCAATTAAAACAAATTATCACGATCCAATTAATTGATGATTCCCTGAAACATGATCCATAAATTAGTGTGTGTGTGTGTTTGGACCAAGAGGAGTCCCATATATAGCAGCAGGAATACTGACACCCTTTCTATAACTTTTCCTATAACTTCTCCCTGTGCACCGTGCAAAGAAGTCCTCTCACTCCCCTACCCATTTACAAGGGTTCCTTTTCCACTGAGATAAATGAAGGTTTTCTGTTTCCGAGGGAAAAGTGACAGCCAGTGGACGATAGTCCCCACCTGGCCTGTCACTATTCTGGGACTATCGACTGCTGTCTATGGCTTCTCCTGATCATGGGAAAACCTACCGGGACCATGCACGTGGACAGGAGAGTGCACGTCAGGCGAGAGCCCCTGCTCGCGGCAAGCCATTCAAAGCCCTGATTTGATATGAGGATGATGATGATGATGATGAATCTTATTATTAGTTGTAAGATATGTAGTTTAAACTATATGTTGGTAATTCATATGATAATATACAGTGGGGCAAAAAAGTATTTAGTCAGCCACCAATTGTGCAAGTTCTCCCACTTAAAAAGATGAGAGAAGCCTGTAATTTTCATCATAGGTACACTTCAACTATGACAGACAAAATGAGAAAAAAAATCCAGAAAATCACATTGTAGGATTTTTAATGAATTTGTTTGCAAATTATGGTGGAAAATAAGTATTTGGTCAATAACAAAAGTTTATCTCAATACTTTGTTATATACCCATTGTTGGCAATGACAGAGGTCAAACGTTTTCTGTAAGTCTTCACAAGGTTTTCACACACTGTTGCTGGTATTTTGGCCCATTCCTCCATGCAGATCTCCTCTAGAACAGTGATGTTTTGGGGCTGTTGCTGGGCAACACAGACTTTCAACTCCCTCCAAAGATTTTCTATGGGGTTGAGATCTGGAGACTGGCTAGGCCACTCCAGGACCTTGAAATGCTTCTTACGAAGCCACTCCTTCATTGCCTGGGCGGTGTGTTTGGGATCATTGTCATGCTGAAAGACCCAGCCACGTTTCATCTTCAATGCCCTTGCTGATGGAAGGAGGTTTTCACTCAAAATCTCACGATACATGGCCCCATTCATTCTTTCCTTTACACGGATCAGTCGTCCTGGTCCCTTTGCAGAAAAACAGCCCCAAAGCATGATGTTTCCACCCCCATGCTTCACAGTAGGTATGGTTTTCTTTGGATGCAACTGAGCATTCTTTGTCCTCCACACACGACGTGTTGAGTTTTTACCAAAAAGTTATATTTTGGTTTCATCTGACCATATGACATTCTCCCAATCTTCTTCTGGATCATCCAAATGCTCTCTAGCAAACTTCAGACGGGCCTGGACATGTACTGGCTTAAGCAGGGGGACACGTCAGGCACTGCAGGATTTGAGTCCCTGGTAGCGTAGTGTGTTACTGATGGTAGGCTTTGTTACTTTGGTCCCAGCTCTCCCTGTGTGGTTCTGGGATTTTTGCTCACCGTTCTTGTGATCATTTTGACCCCACGGGGTGAGATCTTGCGTGGAGCCCCAGATCGAGGGAGATTATCAGTGGGCTTGTATGTCTTCCATTTCCTAATGATTGCTCCCACAGTTGATTTCTTCAAACCAAGCTGCTTACCTATTGCAGATTCAGTCTTCCCAGCCTGGTGCAGGTCTACAATTTTGTTTCTGGTGTCCTTTGACAGCTCTTTGGTCTTGGCCATAGTGGAGTTTGGCGTGTGACAGTTTGAGGTTGTGGACAGGTGTCTTTTAGACTGATAACAAGTTCAAACAGGTGCCATTAATACAGGTAACGAGTGGAGGACAGAGGAGCCTCTTAAAGAAGAAGTTACAGGTCTGTGAGAGCCAGAAATCTTGCTTGGTTGTAGGTGACCAAATACTTATTTTCCACCATAATTTGCAAATAAATTCATAAACAATCCTACAATGTGATTAACTGGATATTTTTTCCTCCTTTTGTCTGACATAGTTGAAGTGTACCTATGATGAAAATTACAGGCCTCTCTCATCTTTTTAAGGGGGAGAACTTGCACAATTGGTGGCTGACTAAATATTTTTTTGCCCCACTATATGTTGCTTATATAATTTAAATTATTTTCCATGTTTGGAAAGCCTTATTCCTTTCCCCCTTTCTTTCTTATGATGGTGATATTTTCCATGGCTTGCAGCACACCTCAGAGAACTCTCTCTCTCTCTCTCTAGCCTCTGAGCCATGGGGCAGCTCAGTGTACAACACCACAATAATGACTGTCTGTCTGACTCTCTGTCTGTCTGTCCATACCAGACACACACACACTTGCACTTGCATGCACGCACACACACACACACATACACACACACACAAACAAACACACACACACACAGTGCCAGTGTGAGTGTGTACTATTTTAGCCCACGGTCCGTTTTTAGAGGTCGTTTCCCCTCAGGGGTGTGAGGTAGAGAGCTGCCGGGGATTAGGACGGGAGCGGCAGGGACCAGAACACCAGCAGCAGGGTATTAGCTCTGTGTCAGCAGGGGACTGAGATAGGCTTTAACACAACATTTAACCATGGCTCCACCACTCCCCTTTACTTGCCCTGCTGCACATCATTCAGACAATAGCCTGGTATTGGTGGACTGAATGAAAGGGGTTTGAGCTATTTGCCTCTGTTGGCTCTCCCAATAGGCTCTATTTGTTGAAAGGGTGGGCATTCAATTTGCAAAGATATCTCTACAATAAAGTGGGATGTAAAAGTTGGAAAAGAGAGAGAAAGAGAAAGAGAGAGGGTTGTCTGGAGGTTTGTACATGTCCACTAATCTGATGCCTTCCAACCAATCACCGGCGTTCCTTTTTCCTCATCCCATTGGCTCATCATTGGCTGATACTCCATCCCTCCTCTGACCAACTATGTTTTATCCCTCTGAAGAAATGCGGTCAACCTGGCCGTGTTAAAACTCAACGAACAGGGCCTGTTGGACAAATTGAAAAATAAATGGTGGTACGACAAGGGAGAGTGTGGCAGCGGGGGAGGGGACTCCAAGGTTAGCCTCTCTGTCTCCGAACACGGTTCAACCATGTTCGGGAAGTAATGCGTGCATCTGCCCCAGCCACACAGATCACTGATGAACATAACCACACCCCCCACATTGACTCCCCTGTACTGAAATGAGGGAGGAAAGAAGAGATTACTGTCAAAGCAGGAATATTGGCCCTATAGTGGATGCTCTGGAGAGAGGAGTGTGGACCAGAACCCTGTAGTGGATGCTCTGGAGAGAGGAGTGTGGACCAGAACCCTGTAGTGGATGCTCTGGAGACGAGTCTAGACTAGAACCCTGTAGTGGATGCTCTGGAGAGAGGAGTCTAGACTAGAACCCTGTAGTGGATGCTCTGGAGAGAGGAGTCTAGACTAGAACCCTGTAGTGGGTGCTCTAGAGAGAGGAGTCTAGACTAGAACCCTATAGTGGATGCTCTGGAGAGAGGAGTGTGGACCAGAACCCTGTAGTGGATGCTCTGGAGAGAGAAGTGTGGACCAGAACCCTGTAGTGGATGCTCTGGAGAGAGGAGTCTAGACTAGAACCCTGTAGTGGATGCTCTGGAGAGAGGAGTCTAGACTAGAACCCTGTAGTGGATGCTCTGAGAGAGGAGTCTAGACTAGAACCCTGTAGTGGATGCTCTGGAGAGAGGAGTCTAGACTAGAACCCTGTAGTGGATGCTCTGGAGAGAGGAGTCTGGACCAGAACCCTGTAGTGGATGCTCTGGAGAGAGGAGTCTAGACTAGAACCCTGTAGTGGATGCTCTGACCAGAACCCTGTAGTGGATGCTCTGGAGAGAGAAGTGTGGACCAGAACCCTGTAGTGGATGCTCTGGAGACGAGTCTAGACTAGAACCCTGTAGTGGATGCTCTGGAGAGAGGAGTCTAGACTAGAACCCTGTAGTGGATGCTCTGGAGAGAGGAGTCTAGACCAGAACCCTGTAGTGGATGCTCTGGAGAGAGGAGTGTGGACCAGAACCCTGTAGTGGATGCTCTGGAGAGAGGTGTCTAGACTAGAACCCCGTAGTGAATGCTCTGGAGAGAGGAGTCTAAACTAGAACCCTGTAGTGGATGCTCTGGAGAGAGGAGTCTAGACTAGAACCCTGTAGTGGATGCTCTGGAGAGAGGAGTCTAAACTAGAACCCTGTAGTGGATGCTCTGGAGAGAGGAGTCTAGACTAGAACCCTGTAGTGGATGCTCTGGAGAGAGGAGTATGGACCAGAACCCTGTAGTGGATGCTCTGGAGAGAGGAGTCTAGACTAGAACCCTGTAGTGGATGCTCTGGAGAGAGGAGTGTGGACCAGAACCCTGTAGTGGATGCTCTGGAGAGAGGAGTGTGGACCAGAACCCTGTAGTGGATGCTCTGGAGAGAGGAGTCTAGACTAGAACCCTGTAGTGGATGCTCTGGAGAGAGGAGTGTGGACCAGAAGGCTGTCAGAACATAAAGCAGGGTTTGAAATTATTATGGTTTAGTGAAATATTACATCTGTTTAGGCTTCTTGTGGTCAATTTGCAGTATAAAAATATATATTTTTATTATGTTCCGGCCCCCTGACCATCTGCTCAAGAAAAAATGAGCCCGTGGCTGAATCTAGTTGATGATCACTGATGTAGAGGGAGAGATAGAGAGGAAGGATGGAGGGATGAACTAGAGCGATGATATACTTAATGTTTTGATTTACTTTATTGTTTGGTGCCTTTTAGATTCATTTTCAGATCTCTTACCCAGGTCTTGTGCAGTAAATTGCCCCATGTAGTTCCCTCTCTCCTAGTGTGAGTAGGCCATGCCAATAGTCCTGTGTTCACAGTAATTGCCTCTGCTTGTGTAGCGCCGGCTGGGGCAGTATGGGCACGTTACCTGAAGTGATGCAGGGGGGTCCCACTCATATGTCTGTAGCTCGCTTAGCCCCCCTCAGCCCCCCAACGAGCATACACACATGTACTCAGTGGGACCCAGACTGGGTCACTTTTACCAAGCAGTACCATTTATGTGACAGTTCTGACTGTATGTGACCTAATAACATAAAATAACATGACCTATGATGTTATTTATGTTATTTTTACACGCCAAGAACCCCGGTAAACCTTGCGGTTTTGAAACTGAGTGAAGCAGGCGTCTTAGACAAACTGAAAAACAAATGGTGGTACGATAAGGGCGAGTGTGGACCCAAGGACTCGGGAAGTAAGGTTAGTCTCACGGGCAGAGTGGGGGACCAAACACCCTCACTTTGTGACAGACAGGCAGAGTGGGGGACCAAACACCCTCACTGTGTGACAGACAGGCACAACTCTAGATTAGCCTGGAGACTAGGATTAGCATTAGGTTTAGCATCAGTTACATTTTGATATAATCTAATAATAATATTTGATTGATTACTGTTGAATAGATCTTTCTAGTTCTATCACTGTTAGTATTCTGCCTATGCCACATCTGCCTGTATAATGTGATTATGGCCTTCATAATAATGGCCTTACTCTCAGAACTCTTACTCTGGGTAGAAGACAAGTCAAAGAGTGGAGAGGTTCTTTGAAACATCATGAGTCTTATAAAACTACAGATAATCTTAGAACATGTATGTTGTCTTTAGAAGAACACTAGAGAGATTCTTAGAACATGTATGTTGTCTTTAGAAGAACACTAGAGAGATTCTTAGAACATGTATGTTGTCTTTAGAAGAACACTAGAGAGATTCTTAGAACATGTATGTTGTCTTTAGAAGAACACTAGAGAGATTCTTAGAACATGTATGTTGTCTTTAGAAGAACACTAGAGAGATTCTTAGAACATGTATGTTGTCTTTAGAAGAACACTAGAGAGATTCTTAGAACATGTAAGTTGTCTTTAGAAGAACACTAGAGAGATTCTTAGAACATGTATGTTGTCTTTAGAAGAACACTAGAGAGATTCTTAGAACATGTAAGTTGTCTTTAGAACACGAGTGATTCTTAGAACATGTAAGTTGTCTTTAGAACACTAGAGTGATTCTTAGAACATGTAAGTTGTCTTTAGAACACTAGAGTGATTCTTAGAACATGTAAGTTGTCTTTAGAACACTAGAGTGATTTTTAGAACATGTAAGTTGTCTTTAGAACACTAGAGTGATTCTTAGAACATTTAAGTTGTCTTTAGAACACTAGAGTGATTCTTAGAACATGTAAGTTGTCTTTAGAACACTAGAGTGATTCTTAGAACATTTAAGTTGTCTTTAGAACACTAGAGTGATTCTTAGAACATGTAAGTTGTCTTTAGAACACTAGAGAGATTCTTAGAACATTTAAGTTGTCTTTAGAACACTAGAGTGATTCTTAGAACATGTAAGTTGTCTTTAGAACACTAGAGAGATTCTTAGAACATTTAAGTTGTCTTTAGAACACTAGAGTGATTCTTAGAACATGTAAGTTGTCTTTAGAACACTCGAGAGATTCTTAGAACATTTAAGTTGTCTTTAGAAGAACATCAGAGATGAGAGAACTTCTAAGAATGCCAGTGAAGTTCTTAAAATACCGGGGACCTTCACCAAGACTTTCTGAATAGAATACTTTATCATCACTCATCCAAAAGCCTGACTAATACGATGACTGAATATACTTTAATTGGTATGATGTACTAGTCATCCTCGACTTAATACTTGTAGCAATATTAAAATGTTTATTTACTTAAATTGTAGTCATGCATTAGTAGTAGATATGCAGTTGATGTAGTACTACTGTCATAGTAGTAGTAATAGATGTATTATATGCACTTGTAGATAATACGCTTCAATGATGGTAGTAGTAGAAGTGCTTCCCGTAGTAGACTAGTCACAGTAGTGGTAGGTGCTGTAGTTGTTTGTAGAAGTAGACATTATTGTGCTGAAAACTAAATAACTAAGCTGCCTGTTCTGTGTCTCACTAGCTCCACTGTCTCTCTCTCTCTGACCCCTGTGCTCTCCGTCCCCCCTCCCAGGACAAGTCCTCCCAGGCCCTGAGCCTGAGCAACGTGGCTGGGGTCTTCTACATCCTGGTGGGGGGTCTGGGCCTAGCCATGCTGGTGGCCCTGGTCGAGTTCTGCTACAAGTCGCGTGCCGAGGCCAAGCGCATGAAGGTGGACCTTAGCCCCCCTCACTGCCCCAGCCCCTCTCCCAGCACCCAGAATTTAGCCACTTATAGAGAGGGGTACAACGTATACGGCTCCGAGGGGGTCAAGATATAGGGGTAGGACTTAGGGCCTCCTATAGGTGGGCTGGTGTGAAGTTTCTTGTGCGTGTAGCCTCTAGCAACAGCAGACCAGTGTTGTTGTGACTGTGGTGAAGCATTGTGGAACCAATGTGCTTTTGTTTTTTCCTTTATTTTCCTGTTGTGACAGCTTCTTATGTTTCAGTTTTTGTTTGTTTTTCTGATTGATTGATGTGTAGCGCTTCACCCCAGAGCACTCTGGGGGCAGGTGGCAGATTGGTTCCATCGTCTTTGGCTGCAGATGATGATGATGATGATGAGGATGTTCTACACCTGCATTCTGTCCATACTCAGTACACTACACATACAGCACATAAGACATTGGTGCACATCTCCTGTCCTCAAGGCCCACACTGTCTGCTGGTTTTAACACTGTTCTAACAAGTGACTGATTAAGGCCTTGGTAAGCAGGTGTATGGACCATCTCTCTATTCAATCAATTGATTGACCAGTTAGGTACTAAGGAGAACAGAAAACCAGCAGGACTGCTTCATTGGAGGACTGGAGTTTTACAGACAAGCTAAGCCCCCTGTCAGAGTTCTAGAACTGTAGATGCCCAAACATCCCCAATGAGGTAGAGTTAGAAAAGAATCCTCTCAAATCAACCAAACACTTTATAGAGGATGTCTGCTTAGTGATGTTAACCCTAAAAGCTACATATTTTTTTACTTACATTTTTTACTTCAAATGGGTAATTATTGCAGTGACACTGTCTGTCTAGCAGTAAAAAAACACATGTTTTATTAACCTTTTGTAACAAAAGTAAATGGTTTAAATTCCCCAAAATAAGCGTATAGATTTTTTTAAAGCACACATTTATACTCAAATTTGATGTTTCAAAATATGTTTGTTGTATGTAAAAAAAAAAAAAAATATGTAAAAAAAAAATACATTTCATCCATAGCCACTTGTTTTGAAAGAAATTATGTTATTCATTCAAAGTGTTGTGTTTCTGTAATACTCAGTGTCTGAGAAATTGGCGGTTGAGCTAATCTGACATACTGGTGCGACCTAAGATGGCCACCGATATGGGCAATATAGGCACCAGTGCAATCAGACTTTTAGTTCCAATTGTATCTGAAAGATGAGACTCTCAACCTGGAATAGAGACATTGACTGCAAGCTAAATGTTGTATTTACATTTGTGAGGGAGTTTGTTGTTGTAGTAGCTGCCACTCCCTCTAGGGGCCAAATCTGGGGTGTCTCCATATCTACTGTATATCTCTTCAGGGTACATACATCTACCTATGTGCAAAATGTGGTGCTTTATCAAAATGTACAATTGAGTTCACATTTTTACCACTAGTATACAAAAGAGAGATTATTTTTCATTCTTCCATATTAACACAGAAATGCTAAATTGAGCTTTGCTATTGTCTAACCAGTTGCTTGACAAAATCACAACATTTTTAAAGGATCAAAAAAGGGATTAGAAAATATGACATTTTTGACCCCTTTTGGTGCTTTTAGGGTTAACGCAAAATAGATAAACTTAACATTTCCTAAACGAAACATTAGGAACGTTGTATATCAATGAGTAGTCTGTTCCTATAAAGTGTTGCCCATGACTAAACAGGAGTCAGTCTCTCTCTATAATTCAAAATCTGTGAAACACCCCTCACTTCCCCTCTCACCTTACTGTACAAGACCTCACCTTACTGTAAAAAAACTCACCTTACAAAACCTCACCTTACTGTACAAAACCTCACCTTACTGTACAAAATCTCACCTTACTGTACAAAACCTCACCTTACAAAACCTCACTTTACAAAACCTCACCTGACAGTCGTGGCCAAAAGTTTTGAGAATGACACAAATATAAATGTCCACAAAGTTTGCTGCTTCAGTGTCTTCAGATATTTTTGTCAGATGTTACTATGGAATAGTGAAGTATAATTACAAGCATTTCATAAGTGTCAAAGGCTTTTATTGACAATTACATGAAGTTGATGCAAAGAGTCAATATTTGTAGTGTTGACCCTTCCTTTTTAAGACCTCTGCAATCTGCCCTGGCATGCTGTCAATTAACTTCTGGTCCACATCCTGACTGATAGCAGCCCATTCTTGCATAATCAATGCTTGGAGTATGTCAGAATTTGTGGGTTTTTGTTTGTCCACCCGCCTCTTGAGGATTGACCACAAGTTCTCAATGGGATTAAGGTCTGGGGAGTTACCTGGCCATGGACACAAAAAAATGTATGTTTTGTTCCCCGAGCCACTTAGTTATCACTTTCGCCTTATGGCAAGGTGCTCCATCATGCTGGAAAAGGCATTGTTCGTCACCAAATTGTTCCTGGATGGTTGGGAGAAGTTGCTCTCTGAGGATGTGTTGGTACTATTCTTTATTCATGGATGTGTTCTTAGGCAAAATTGTGAGCCCACTCCCTTGGCTGAGAAGCAACCCCACACATGAATGGTCTCAGGATGCTTTACTGTTGGCATGACACAGGACTGATGGTAGCGCTCACCTGGTCTTCTCCGGACAAGCTTTTTTCTGGATGCCCCAAACAATCGGAAAGGGGATTCATCAGAGAAAATGACTTTACCCCAGTCCTCATCAGTCCAATCCCAGTACCTTTTGCAGAATATCAGTCTGTCCCTGATGTTTTTCCTGGAGAGAAGTGTCTTCTTTGCTGTCCTTCTTGACACCAGGCCATCCTCCAAAAGTCTTTGCCTCACTGTGCGTGCAGATGCACTCATACCTGCCTGCTGCCATTCCTGAGCAAGCTCTGTACTGGTGGTGCCCCGATCCCGCAGCTGAATCAACTTTAGGAGACGGTCCTGGCACTTGCTGGACTTTCTTGGGCGCCCTGAAGCCTTCTTCACAACAATTGAACCGCTCTCCTTCAAGTTCTTGATGATCCGATAAATTGTTGTTTTAGGTGCAATCTTACTGGCAGCAATATCCTTGCCTGTGAAGCCCTTTTTGTGCAAAGCAATGATGACGGCACGTGTGTCCTTGCAGGTAACCATAATTGTCAATGATTCCAACCACCACCCTCCTTTTGAAGCTACCAGTCTGTTATTCGAACTCAATCAGCATGACAGAGTGATCTCCAGCCTTGTCCTTGTCGACACTCACACCTGTGTTAACAAGAGAATCACTGACATGATCTCAGCTGGTCCTTTTGTGGCAGGTCTGAAATGCAGTGGAATTGTTTTTTGGGGGGATTCAGTTCATTTGCATGGCAAAGAGGGACTTTGCAATTAATTGCAATTCATCTGATCACTCTTCATAACATTCTGGAGTATATGCAAATTGCCATCATACACATTGAGGCAGCAGACTTTGTGAAAATTAATATTTGTATCATTCTCAAAACTTTTGGCCACAACTTTACTGTACAAAACCTCACCTTACTTTACAAATCCTAAATTCACAAAACCTCACCTTCCACGTTCTTCAAACCAAGACCCCAGAAATGCATGGTCACCTTGAAATGCAGATGTCTCACAAAAACGTATTTGAAACGTATCTTGAGCATCTGTGTGTTTGTTTTTGCCTGCCTTTTTTATACAATGTTATTTTAAGTAGTCATATACAGGTAACAGCCAACATAAAGGAAACACCAACATAAAGTGTCTTAACAGGGCGTTGGGTCACTACGAGCCACCAGAACAACTTCAATGCACCTTGGCAAAGATTCTACAAGTGTCTGGAACTCTATTGGAGGGATGCAACACCATTCTTCTACAATAAATTACATAATGTGGTATTTTGTTGATGGAAGACTGTCTCAGGCGTCGCTCCAGAATCTCCCACAAGTGTTCAATTGGGTTGAGATCTGGTGACTGAGACACACACACACCTTAATGAGACCAGTCTTTCAATGTCACTGAGATCTCTTCTAGCCATAGTACTGGGCACTTTTATACATGACCATAAGCGTGATGTAATGTTAACTGCTTAATTAACTCAGGAATCACCTGCTTTCATTATACTTTGTATCCCTCATTTACCGACGTTTTCCCTTTATTTTGGCAGTTACCTGTATGCTCCAATTCTTGTGTGTGTGTGTGTATTCATTCATGCTTACGAGCATATGAACATGTATTTGTGTGTTCCTATGTTTTGACAATGAATTATGTATATGATTCATTAGGGTCCTATTACAAAAACTCACAACTGTTTCTTTCTTTCTATTTCCTCTTTTCCCATTGCTCCTCCCTCTCTAATCACCCTGTCATCCTCCCCTGGCTCTTCCCCTCCAGCTGCCCTTCACAGAAGCCATGAGGAACAAGGCTCGGCTGTCAATCACGGGCAGTGTGGGTGAAAATGGGCGTGTCTTAACACCGGACTGCCCTAAGGCCGTCCATGCTGGCCACTCCCTCAGACACCCAGGGCTTACCCTACCATCGGGCCTACCCTGAAAACCAAAAACACACACTGTGCCTTAACCACACACACGGCTACGTCATTACCACCCCGACGCCACACACACAGACACACAGACCAGAGACCGCCAGCAAGCTAACAGCAACAACAGGGAGAGAGGAGGGACAAATATGATGATCACCATCACACTAAAATCCTAATTTGAGCTCCATGAAACAAGGACAACAAGGTGACAAACTAACAGTTAGAACACTGACGACGTGGAACCGAAAAGAATAACAGAGAAAGATAAAAATGGTGACGACGATGGTGATGATGAAGACTTTGAGCACTGTCATGAGCAGGCAGACATGACTTTATCTGCTCCAATGTGATAGACTGCGTCCTCTAACAAGCCACACCCCTGATCCCCTACCAGGAAACAATGCTTTAGGACAAATCTTCATCATCTTCACTTGCCTACGAAGAATAAGCTCCAGGCGAATCACTGATAAGACCAGAAAACTGTAAACCTGAAAACGTTGGACTGTACAAACCTGCTCTTTCTCCATGAACTGTTCAGACGAACATGCTTTTACAACGCTTTGGTTAGCGTCTCGCAAACACAATGCAGAGATCACTGAAGTTACCGTAATAGACGAAAACTCAACGGATATCTCCAAACTCATATGGCTAACACGACCGTAGGATTCACAGGGGTTTGTAAAAAAGGAAAATAAAAAGAGTAATAGTTACTGAAATGATCCATAATAATGACAGTAACGCTAAATAACAACTAGATGTATCACTTCTCTGGGCGTGGAACAGAGGTAAAGCTGTACATTCTGTGAGAAGTGAAGAAAACGTATCAAAGTTCACCCCCCATATAAGGTATTGTTTTTGACCAGGGCCACATTTAGCCATCTAAAGCGCTGGTCTAAAGTAGTCCACTAAATGGGGGACAGGGTGTCATGTGAGACATGGACATGTTGTTTTCCAGTGGAGAGGGAAGGTACTGACTGTTTCAGAAGCTTGCATTTTAAAAACTGTTGTAAATTACTGTGTAGCAAAACTGAACTCACCTCTCTTTTTTAACCATCTTAGGTAATAATTCATTGCAATAATGAATATAAGAAAATGCCACTTGTAATTATGAATACATCTTTTTATAAATACATATTATATATAATACAAATGAATATATATATATACACGTCTATAGAGAGCTATAGAAAATGATATGATCACCATTGAGTGAGGCCATGACATATGTTCTGTTAAAGGGTGTTTTGATAATGATAATGATTATGTTCCAGTCTTTGTATGTCCTAATCCACACTGAATGTCAATCTGACACTCACAATCAAATTTACAAACACAAACACACATTGTCACTTACACAGTGTCAACTCTTACAGAACCATCTTTGACACCACATGACATGTCCCTTTTTTTCTAGTTGTTTGTTCCCCGTTTTTATTTTGTTTTTTTTTGTCCACCATTATGAAAACATAGCCTCTGTTCGTACAATAGTCCCAGAGCTTCATGTTTATTCCTGTGAAAGGGTTATTTTGTCTGGACGTCTTCTGTTTTAATGTCTATTGCAGCTGTCTGGGTGGGCTAAGAGGAAAGGGAGAAAGAAAAAAGAACTAAAAGAACTAAATTCAAGTTTTTTTTCTTTTCTAAGTTCCACACGTTTAAAATGAAAGAGTTCTAACTGAACGGTGGAGTTTGGTGGCATTGACAGCAGTTGCGTGGGTAGTATTGCCTTGGCCCTGGCATTTTGAGCACTGTGTATCTCCTCTCCTCTCCTCCACTCTTCTCCTCTCCTCCCACTGACAGGGTCCTGCCTAAACTGAGTGTCAATGCACACAAAGTCACCTTGACCTAACCCTTTACATTAAACCTTTGACTTTCTCTAGCTTTGACCTTTCGACTCTTATAGGCACTGACATGACCAGTCAGTATTTAAACTCTCACTCTGAGCCCTAGTCTTTTTCTCTCTCGCTCTCTTTAACCCTCTAGAGCTTACAAGATATTTAGATTGTTGTTTTAGTTTTCAATCTCCCACCAAATGAACTAACCCCAAGCAGGCACTCCTATCTGTGTTTCATTGAAGCTGACTGCTGGCTAACTACTAACCACCTTAGGTTTTTCTGGGTTTAACACAATCTTTCTTTGTATTAGGTTTCTTTTTCTAGTAAAATATCAACCCCTCTTTTCTCTGCGTATTTCTTTAACCTCTATGGGATCGGTGTCCCCCCCCCCCGTGGGACGGTTGAGCTAACGTAGGCTAATGTGATTAGCATGAAGTTGTAATTAACAAGAACATTTCCCAAGACACAGACATATCTGATATGGGCAGAAAGCATACATTTGTGTTAATCTAACCGCACTGTCCAATTTACAGTAGCTATTACAGTGAAAGAATACCATGCTATTGTTTAAGGAGAGTGCACAGTTATGAACTTGAAAACGTATTAATAAACCAATTAGGCACATTTGGGCAGTCTTGATACAACAATTTGAACATATATGCAATGGTTCATTGGATCAGTCTAAAACTTTGCACATACCCCACTGCCATCTAGTAGCCAAAATCTAAATTGTGCCTGGGCTGGAATAATACATTATGGCCTTTTTCTTGCATTTCAAAGATGATGGTACAAAAAATACAAAGATCTAACGTGTTATATTCTCCAACATTAATTTCACATTTCCACAAACTTCAAAGTGTTCCCTTTCAAATGGTGTCAAGAATATGCATATCCTTGCCTCAGGTCCTGAGCTACAAGCAGTGGGATTTGGGTATGTCATTTTAGGTGAAAATTGAGGGATGGATCCTTAAGAAGTACTAACAACATATTTGGTTGTACTGTGTATGACTTCAAGATGATAGTTTCTGAAGAGTTATTGGAGAAGACCCTTCCAGAAATATAGTGTAGTTACTCATTTTCCACGTGGAAATGATGACAATGACATTATTGGCAATAACTATAGATATCATTGACATTTACATTACATTTGTATCGCCATTGCCATTGAGTGAACAGAATATTAGGAACACCTGCTCTTTCCCATGACACAGACAGACCAGGTGGATCCAGGTGAAAGCTATGATCCCTTATTGATGTCACCTGTTAAAACCACTTCAATCAGTGTAGATGAAGGGGAGGAGACAGGTTAAAGAAGGATTTTTAAGACTTGAGACAATTGAGACATGGACTCTGTATGTGTCATTCAGAGGGTGAATGGGCAAGATTATTTTTGAACGGGGTATGGTACTAGGTGCCAGGCGCACTGGTTCGAGTGTGTCAAGAACTGCAACGCTGATGGGTTTGAATGGTGAATGAATAGATATGATAACCAGTAGGTATTTTACTGGACAGATATGATAACCAGTAGGTATTTTACTGGACAGATATGATAACCAGTAGGTATTTTACTGGACAGATATGGTAACCAGTAGGTATTTCACTGGACAGATATGGTAACCAGTAGGTATTTCACTGGTCAGATATGATAACAAGTAGGTATTTTACTGGACAGATATGATAACCAGTAGGTATTTTACTGGACAGATATGATAACCAGTAGGTATTTCACTGGTCAGATATGATAACCAGTAGGTATTTTACTGGACAGATATGATAACCACTAGGTATTTTACTGGACAGATATAACTACTAGGTATTTTACTGGACAGATATGATAACCAGTAGGTATTTTACTGGACAGATATAACCACTAGGTATTTTACTGGACAGATATAAGGGATATTTTCAGTTTTTCCACAGTTGAGGAGCCAAACTGCTGCAAATATTTTCTATTCTACACAATTCGTTGTTTATTTAGTTATTAAACATCATTCAAGACACGTTTCACCAGTGAAAAAGGACAATTGAATAAAATAGTATTTGACCTAAAAACCTAAGCCAGTCAGCAGCTGAAGCAGATCCTTTCATATAGGCTTTCCTTGCAGAAACAGACAACAGAAAATCCTAACGTTTATCAAAAGCCTAGTCTTTGTGATTTAAACGTCCTACTCTGTGTGTGTGTGTGTGTGTGTGTATACAGTTGAAGTAGGAATTTTACATACAGTTAGGTTGGAGTCATTAAAATTAGTTTTTCAACCACTCCACAAATTTCTTGTTGACAAACTATTGTTTTGGAAAGTCAGTTAGGACATCTACTTTGTGCATGACGAATAATTTTTCCAACAATTGTTTACAGACACATTATTTCACTTAGAATTCACTGTATTACAATTCCAGTGGGTGAGAACTTTACATACACTAAGTTGACTGTGCCTTTAAACAGCTTGGAAAAGTCCAGAAAATGATGTCATGGCTTAAGGAGCTTCTGTTAGGCTAATTGACACCATTTGAGTCAATTGGAGGACCACGCAGCCGTCATACCACGCAAACCGAAGAACACCATCCCAACCGTGAAGCACAGGGGTGGCAGCATCATGGTGTGGGGGTGCTTTGCTGCAGGAGGGACTGGTGCACTTCACAAAGTAGATTGCTTCATGAGGAAGGTAAATTATGTGGATATATTGAAGCAACATCAAGACATTAGTCAGGAAGTTAAAGCTTGGTCACAAATGGGTCTTCCAAATGGACAATGACCCTTAGCATACTTCCAAAGTTGTGGCAAAATGGCTTAAGGACAACAAAGTCAACGTATTAGAGTGGCAATCACAAAGCCCTGACCTCAATTCTATAGAACATTTGTGGGCAGAACTGAAAAAGCGTGTGAGAGCAAGGAGGCCTACAAACCTGACTTAGTTACACCAGCTCTGTCAGGAGGAATGGGCCAAAATTCACCCAACTTATTGTGGGAAGCTTGTGGAAAGCTACCCGAAACATTTGCCCCAAGTTAAACAATTTCAAGGCAATGCTACCAAATAGTAATTGAGTGTATGTAAACTTCTGACCCACTGGGAATGTGATGAAAGCAATAAAAGCTGAAATAAATCATTTTCTCCACTATTTTTCTTACATTTCACATTCTTAAAATAAAGTGGTGATCCAAACTGACCTAAAACAGGGAATTCTTTACTAGGATTAAATGTCAGGAATTATTTTGGCTAAGGTCTATGTAAACTTCCGACTTCAACTGTATCTACAGTGCTTTTCGAAAGTATTCCAACCTCTTGACTTTTTCCACATTTCATTACGTTAAACCTTATTCTAAATTAATGTATTTTTTTCTCCCCATCAATCTACACACAATACTTCATAATGACAAAGCAAAAACAGGTTTTTAGAATATTTAGAAAATGTTAAAAAAATGAAATATCACATTTACATAAGTATTCTGACTCTTTGCTCAGTACTTTGTTGAAGAACTTTTGGCATCAATTACAGCCTTGAGTATTCTTGGGTATGACGCTACAAGCTTGGCACACCTGTATTTGAGGAGTTTCTCCCATTCCTCTCTTCAGATCCTCTTAAGCTCTGTCAGGATGGATGGGGAGCGTTGCTGCACAGCTATTTTCAGGTCTCTCCAGAGATGTTCGATTGGGTTCATGGCCCAGGCTTTGGCTGGGCCACGCAAGGACATTGAAAGACTTATCCCGAAGCCACTCCTGCGTTGCTTTGTGCTTAGGGTTATTGTCCTTCTGGAAGGTGAACCTCCGCCCCAGTCTGAGATCCTGAGAATTTTTTTAAAATCAAGGATCTCGCTGCAATTGGCTCCATTAATCTTTCTCTTGATCCTGACTAGTCTCCCAGTCCCTGCTGCTGAAAAACATCCCCACAGCATGATGCTGCCATAGATTGACGTCAAGTCGTAGAAACATCCCAAGGATGATCAATGGAAACAGAATGCGCCTGAGTCTCAATGCAAAGGGTCTGAATACTTATGATGCAAACATTTCTAAAAACCTGTTTGCCCTGTCATTAGGGGGTATTGATGAGGAAAAACATTTATTCCATCCATTTTATAATAAGACTAACGTAACAAAATGTGGAAAAGGGGAAGGGGGTCTGAAAACTTTCCAAATGCACTGTATACATCAGGTGATTTAAGTGTGTGTGTGTGTGTGTGTGTGTGTGTGTGGGGGGGGGGTTACACCAGATGTATTAAAAAACAGGCAGAATAAAGTAAAAATACCCTATTTTTGTATATCCTTTATTGTGAGTCAAGGCAATGCAGAAAACATATCCCATCTCTTTTTTTTCTCTCCTTTTTAAATAGTTACTCAACTCTTTCCTTGGACGACGGGTGAACCAGCAGATATATTCAACTACAGGGCTACCATAGAACACCACACAAAACATTTCATCATAGTACCAAACCACACCCACTATCAAAATAAAACAATTATAAAAGACTTAGGTTTGGAAAAATAAAGACATCTGTCTGATATGACACTGGTTGGGAAACAGTCACACATAGAGCATTTTGTGCTTTGAGTTTACAGCTATTCTACATTATGTCCACTTCCTATGCAGTACATGGATGGTACTACTGAGCTACACACAACTTTACCAGGGACAAAACCATTTCTCCCAGTACACAACCACTCACTTTATACAAAACACATTGTACAGACAGATTATCGTTGTTAAAATGAACCGCTCTTCTGAATTGAAAGAATCCCTGTTAAAGCAAATCCACAGACATAACAGAATGATTGGCAGGGAGATTTTTTTTTAATGTGATTGGATGAGGCTACTGAGTTTGAGTGGCAGTTTCAGTCTTGGTCCTGCCTCTACAGGAAATAAAACTGGATAAATATCCTCCGTCATCAACCTGGAGTTGGATGATGACACCCTGCTGATCTAAGGTCAGTTTGGTTGAGCTGTGCACCTCATTTCAACCATTGTGGATCAGACTGAACTGTAACAATCAATTGGAGCTGCCAGAAACAGACAGGAGAGGGAGGAGAGAGCCTCACTGGACCATGGAGGTCTGCTCATATAGGCTCGTAGCTGGCCTGCCTACACTGAGATAACAACCCCCCCCCTCGTTTGCTCTTCTTCCAGGCACTTCTCTCATAGATATCCTTTAATGCTCACAACATACGCCGCTTCTAAGGTTTACTATGTACATCTCTCTCTCTCAATGACCTCGTACCCCTGCATATCGACTCGGTACCTGTACCACTTGTATATAGCCAAGTTGTCGTTACTCATTGTGTATTTATTACGTGTTTTACTTTTCTTTTTTCTTTCGCGTTGTGTTGGTGGGAAGGGCCCCTAAGCATTTCACTGTTTGTCTACACCGGTCATTTACCAAGCATGTGACAAATACAATTTGATGCTATCCTTCCTCGTTCCTTCCTCCTCCTCCCTCAGCGACCCTGATCCTGGTGAAGCTGTATTCTCTCCTTCTCCACCTCTAGTCTCTCCCGCTCTATCTGCAGTCGTCCAGACTCAAACTTAAAGAACTGCAGCCTCTCTTTCTCTAACTGCAGTCGCTCCTTCTCCAGCCTCAGTCTCTCACCCTCCAGATCTATCATAGAAAGCCAGGGTTTATTCTCCCTTCTCTCATTCTGTCCATCCACAGCAGAGGAAGAGGTGGTGGTAGGGGTGGAGGAAGAGGGAGGGCTTTGCTGGGGAGGAGCTGTGGCCCGTTCTGATTGGTTCATGAGCAACACCCGAAGTCGCTCTTTCTCCAGCTGCAATCTCTCTTTCTCCAGCTGCAATCTCTCCTTCTCCACATCCGACTGACTCAGTCTTTCCTTCTCCAGTAGGAGTCGCTCTCTCTCCACCGCTAGCCGCTCCGTTTCCACAGCCAGACGCTGCTTCTCCAGCTCCACACGCTGCTTCTCCAAGGCAACCAGAAGTCCCGCACTCTCGTGATTGGCTAGTCCTAAGCCAGCAAAGCCCAGTCCACCCAGGCCGGTCGAAGAGAGGTCCCGATTCATTGAGGCCGCCGCCCCCTTTGATGCGCTGAGCATTCCGAACTCATCAATGTGTGAAAATACTTCAGGGATACGTCCATCTCGCTCTCCCATGTCGGGTAGGAGGGAGGGGAAACAATCATCATCCTCTACCTCACCCTCACCACTATCACCCTCCAGCTGACAGAGACAGAGACAGAGACTCAGATCATTGATATACTGATTAATATCATACACACATCCTGACACGCACACTAGTGATGCACAGGTCAGTGGTTTGCAACCCATTCACCACCGCCCAACTATGTGAGAGTAAAAATCTGAGGCCCGCACCCGACCCTAACCCACAATATAGAAAATGTGCTGTACAGACGCAAAGATCCGCCGCTTATAACTGATGACATTTTAGTAGGCTATTTGTTAGTCAAGAATACCCATACTAACATGCTGTATACAATTAGTTCATTTTAGTATACAGTAAACAAACTGTATCCTTTCATTTGAGCGTACTAGCTCGTCGCCCGTCTACCAGAAGTTGATGCTGTTGCTACACAACCTCTTAATAGCTAGTTAGCATAACAAATTATTAGTTAGACATTTTACGACTTCGGGTGTGTTCTTAAATTCAATCTGGAGTGTGCTAATAAATTCAGAGCGTGGTAAGATTGTCAGTTTGTAAATTCAGAGCGTATCGCTCTCGGAGCGCACACTGGACGCTCGGGCCAAGGAGTAGGGTTGATTTGAGCGTTCTGACCTTACAATGGCAGTCAGGCACCCAAGCTAATGTTGGCTAGCTACTTCCTGACACAAATGAGACCACTCTGACCATTTCTCGCCCTAGCAGAGATGGTTAGGCAGTTTAAGTTATCCAGAGCGTTGGTGACTAACTGTGCTGCTGACAATCTAATTATGCTTTTTTATTCAACGGGTAATGAGTGTTCATAAATTCATTATTCTGCGCTCTGCTACACTCAGACGAGAAATCTGAAATCGGAGTAGATAGCCAGAGTGAATTTACAAAAGCACCATAATGTCCACTGAGAACGCACTAAGACTATACCATAAAGCTAAGCTAAAAATGACGTGAATAATCAAGTCAATGTCGGGTAGTTAGTTAGCCTATAGTTATTATACTGGCATATTTGATGTATAAGTAGCCAACTAACATACCGGTACATACTGCTGTAATGAAATGCTATGTGGTTCGTAAGGACAGCGTAGATAACAAATTGTCAGCCAATATAACGTCTAACGTAACTTATTTGAAAAGTTATTACTTTATTACATTCACTAATTATGACAAATGTTGAGCAAAGCAATACATTTGTATCCGCTCTCGTACTTCGGCTGCATATTTTCCACCATTTTCTTCCTTCTGACAACAATGTGAAGCCACGACCATTCCCTGAATTGCATTATGGGCCCGAAAGTACAGAAATAGTGTCTCCTGTGTGTATACTTCATATTTTGGCGAATTTAGTACGACATCTGGGAACTTGGCATACTAACTATATCCATACGATGACCAATAACCATACTATATACTCAATTCACGTCACAAAAACTCAGCAAAAAAAGAAACGTCACCTTTTCAGGACCCTGTCCTTCAAAGATAATTCATAAAAATCTAAATAACTTCACAGATCTTCATTGTAAAGGGTTTAAACACTGTTTCCCATGATTGTTCAATGAACTATAAACAATTAATGAACATGCACCTGTGGAACGGTCGTTAAGACACTAACAGCTTACAGACAGTAGGCAATTAAGGTCACAGTTATGAAAATGTAGGACACTGAAGAGGCCTTTGTACCGACTCTGGAAAAACACCAAAAGAAAGATGCCCAGGGTCCCTGCTCATCTGCGTGAACGTGCCTAAGGCATGCTGCAAGGAGGCATTGCAATGCAATGTCCGTACCCTGAGAAGCCTAAGACCGCTCTACAGGAAGACAGGACGTACAGCTAATCGTCCTCTCAGTGGCAGACCAAGTGTAACACCTGCCCAGGATTGGTACATCTGAACATCACACCTGCAGGACAGGTACAGGATGGCAACGACACCTGCCCAAGTTACAACAGGAACGCGCAATCCCTCCTTCAGTGCTCAGACTCTCAGCCTATTGCAGACAGAGGCTGGACTGAGGGCTTGTAGGCCTGTTGTACTCACCAGAGATCACCGGCAACAACGCCGCCTAGGTATCGTTGAAGGAATGAACGTTACAGAGGCCTGTACTCTTTCAATTTGGAGGTGGAGGGTCCGTCATGGTTTGGGGCTGTGCGTGTCATCATCGGACTGAGCTTGTTTTCATTGCAGGCAATATCAACACTGGTGCGTTACAGGGAAGACATCCTCCTCCCTCATGTGGTACCCTTCCTGCAGGCTCATCCTGACATGACCCTCCAGCATGACAATGCCACCAGCCATAGTGCTCGCTCTGTGGGTGATTTCCTGCAAGACAGGAATGTCAGTGTTCTGCCATGGCCAGCGAAAAGCCCGGATCTCGATCTCAATCCCATTGAGCACGTCTGGGACCTGTTGGATCGGAACTTGTCCGGGAACTTGCAGGTGCCTTGGAAGAGTGGGGTAACATCTCACAGCAAGAACTGGCACAGTCCATGAGAAGATGCACTGCAGTACTTAATGCAGCTGGTGGCCACACCAGAAACGGACTGTTACTTTCAATTTTGACCCCCCTTTGTTCAGGGACACATCATTCCATTTATGTTAGTCACACGTCTATGGAACTTGTTCAGTTGATGTCTCCGTTGTTGGATCTTATGTTCACACAAATATTCACACATGTTAAGTTTGCTGAAAATAAACAGTTGACAGTGAGAGGACCTTTCTTTTTTTGCTGAGTTTAGTACAGTTAATGAGTATTCGAACACATCCCTTGTCTTTCTTGCCTCAGTGGATTGACTTTTTCTGCCCACATTCCCAAAATCATTTGGCAATTGGCGTGTATTTGGCATTCCACAGTTACGAACTAAAGCTTAGGCTACGCACTAACACCAGATAAAAAAATAAACAAATATAAATGTAGCCTATGGATATCGATTGCGCAATAATTCTACAATTATATATTTTTTTTAATGCATCATATTCCCTTTATTCAACTCACAAATCAATAACGCACACACAAACACATGGATCCTCACCCTGTATCCATTGGCCTCCTCCTCCAGCTTAACCCCCGTAGACATTGAGTGTCCGCTGGGCTCTCCAAGATCCGCCAGGTCCTGCCAGTCACACTGGGACTCCTTGGGAAAGCCAGAGAGGTCGAGCGACTGGTCCCCTGAACCCAGTGAGGCGTCGTGTTCAGGGGAGGATGGATCATACTCTGCCTTCAGCCCTGTGGAGAGAGACAGCTCAGCACGGAGCTGCTTCCTCTTCATTAGCGACCGCCAGTCCAGGTAACGCCGCTTCACCTGGAACCACACACACAACCATTACAAACAGTGATGTTACAACTCAAAATGCTTCAGGAAGTTTAGGTAAAATCAGGACTGGGAAGTTGGTGCCCAAAGGAACTCCTTCTAGTGAATTGGGGTGAATTAAACTATTGAAATGCGGCCCTTATATGTAGGATACAAACTCTTTTCAGTGTTGTGTTTGAGGCCACCTGAAGTGAGGGCAAATAGAGAGCCACTACAAATTAGCACTAACCCAAACAAGTCTATAACAAATAAAAAAATACTAAATATGTTCCAACTTCACCTGGTCTCCCGACAGTATATGATAAAAGTAGGAAAAAAAGTTTCAATAGGCGATAAGATATGAATGTGTCATAAAAGGAGTGAGGATATGTGGGCTTGCAAAGCAGTTTTACACGCTGACAATGGGAGCTGATTATTACGAGAATTTTACACCACTTGTCTCTGGAAGAAATTATGAATCCTCATTGTCCAAGTCAAGACGGAGTGCAAATGTATCCGATACGAGACACTCAATGTGGTCTAGAGATCAGACTCGAGTGCCACAAAACTCTTTTAGAACATCATTTGTCACTATGGAAGCGCCCTCCACACACACCTCTGAAGCTGTGCGTAGTTCACCCTCTCCCAGTGCGTTGACGCCTCCTGCTACCTCCTCCCAGGCTCGTCTCTTCAACTCGTTGATGGCGGTGTTCTGCTGGCGGGAGAACAGCACGTCTCGTCGCTTATGGATCTCCCGGATCAGCGTCTGCGTCTCACGAACACTGTAGTTACTCTTCCTCTTCCTCTTCAGGTGTTTCATTTGCAGGAAATCCAGCCTGGCGGTCAGGAGAGGTGCACAGGCAGATGGCGAGAGAGAGAGATCAAGGAGGGATGGAGATAGGGATGGAGAGACAGTAGTCTTACAGAGGGACTCTGAAATGGAGAAGGACATAATTGGGCAGAAGCATAGAGAAGTGCGAAAGAGGGAGGGATGAAAGGGGGGAGGGTACAGAGAGAGGTGGAGAGAGCAGTCAGGCTGTAGATCGCTGGATGAAGGACTGCTGTTGAGAAGAATCCCACTGTCCTGCCTCAGGTGACACACTCCCTTAGTTCACTCAAAGGTCACACAAAATAGGTAAGTGCTACAGTAGATGTGTTCTCAGGCAACCAGAGCAGGGCTCAGCTTCCTCCTGAAAGACGAAAACAGGAGCAGAGCAACCAGAGAACGATTAGTTGATTCAAACTAGTGGTAAACTTATCTTCAATAGAACTCAAAACGGGTCTGATCTTTATCTGTCACAGGACAAGTGAATGCTTTGACAGACACAAGACTGCATGCGTAAGAAGACTGCTGTGTATTTGACCTGCTGAGTATCGCAAAAGCAAAGATTGGCTTGCAGGCAACCATCATTTCAAACCATGCCACAACCTTGGTTCTTTTTCATTTATTTGGGCCCACGATTGACGATGGGGGAAGAGATAGCTATCATATCTGTCTCTCTATTTTCCGAGGTGAGACGGGGATCAGGATAGGTTCCAGTTTGGAATATGTAAAAACTGAGTGCAGTGCTTTGCATTACGCTTTTTGTGAAACGCATCAGCTAGCTTGGTAATGTAGCATAATCGGCGGTGTTTGTGGAACCGATAGCTAGCTTGCACACCAGCACATTTGCACCGTAAAAACTCAAATCCCCACATATACTTTTTATTGAGCCAACATGGTCACGCTCTCCCACGTAATGTAATACCATTTATGATCATCGTAAAATAACTCACCTCATCTATCGTAGAGAATAAATCAGATGCTCATCCACGCCAAAATCTGAATCGGAAAGACACCTTTTGGCGACGCACCATAAACATCCTTCCCATTGGTCACTTCAATGCCACGCCCACTTGACGTGTCACGTCCCACCAGTTTTTCCGGGTCCGCGGTCGTGTTGTTATAGCTAGCATGTTCTCAAAGTGAAGCAAACACTAGCTCAGGAGGATACTTATCAGCACTTCAGCAGGACACTTATCAAGTTCTCATGCGTTGCTAGCTAATTATGTTTTTTGGTTTGCGGTACTTGTAGTGCCTAAAATACCGACACACTTACCTTACAGCTCACAGCTAATCCACAAAAGCGGTCAGTGTTATCCAGCTGCATTACGAGAGGTAACGTTAGTTTAAAGCGGAACGTCGGTCTACCCGTTCTTAGCTCTGAAACTGGCCGTCATGGGAGGCGTTCGCTGGGCGTTCCGGTGTGGCTCGTGGACGCCGAGCCGGTCCGAGTGGCTGTTAGCGGCCCGGTGTGTGCAGCGCGAAGAGAAACAACGAATCGGACAGTTCATGTTTGCCAAAGATGCCAAATCAGCTATGGTGCGTTGACTGTGTTATTCCGATAGCAAGTAATCACTGTGCCATGTCCTCCCTTGATGATCAAATAGCAATTTCCACGTTCTAGGTTTTTGTCACTTCACACCTGATTCTGCTAATTATCAGGCCTTGGTTAACCATGTCAGGCAAGGCTGAGACAGGGACACATAAGGCTCAATAGTACATTGAAAGTGGTGGGGAAACATCCAACTGGGAGGTGTGATCATTGTCAGGAGGAGATGGAGACAGTGGAACATGTTCTATTTCAGTGCCAGAAATATGTGAGAGAAATGGAGCGATTTGTTATTAGATTTGAGGAAGGAAAGATTAAGTGAACTACTGGGGAAATCTCCTGTGGATCTAGTATTTAATTTGTTTCCTTAGGGAGATGAGAATATTGGGTAGGATTTAGACCTTCCCCTGTCTCTGGTCCAAATTCCAGTCCAGTTGGTGGCGGTAATGTACCGTAAAGTCGGTTGCCAACTGCCAAGCAATCCACAGAAGAAGATGACGACGCTTCAGAGTTACCGTTCACTGGAGAGAGGAGAGGCAGCACCCTTATTGACACTCCTTTTCCCCTGCTCTTCCAGGCTGGCAGGTTGTTGTTGAGGAGGTTGGTGTGTGACAGGATGGGTGTTCCCTGGTCTGACATCCGCTTGGAGCGTTCTCCCAGAGGAAAGCCCTACCTGGCCAACCCAGCCTGCTCCAGCCCTGAAACCATGGGCTGGAGTTTTAACATCTCCCACCAGGGTGACTACGCTGTGCTGGCTGCAGAGCAGGGGCTGCAGGTCGGGGTGGACGTAATGAAGACCACCATGCCAGGTGTGTGTGTCTGCATGATCTTTAGTGCTTTGATGTGTCAGTTTGATTAAATAAGCAGCATTGAGAAGAGCTCACTCTGGCAGTAAACTGTCTTACGACATCCTGAACCCTTCTCCCTCTCTCTCCTGTTTTGTGTGAGAGAGAAGTAACCCTTCAATCCTGTCTAACTCCCCTGCCTGACTCTCTCTCTTTCACCCTTCTCACCACATCTCATTTGGCGTCCTCCTCTCCAAGCCTTCAGGACGCTAATCTGCTAACCCAGTCCTGTCACTCACCCAGACCTTCTCCCAAATCCCTCTTTAAATAGGCCTAGATCTCGTTCTACGTAGCCTCATTCCCTAAGGATGGCGATACCTTAAAGCACATACTTATCTTCCACATTTCCCCCCCAGGGAGAATAGCTAGCTAGGCCCATTATTAAACCTTATAGATGGGCTGTCATTCACAAATCCCTAAATCCATTTTTACAAAGTTATCTAAAGGAAGTTTGCTGCAGTTCCTTTCTTTACCACATGATGCCACTGTTGCTTTTCATATTCCCTGAGAGTGATTTGGCAGTGCTCTATCGCAGGGATCTCCTGCCGATTCCCATTCTGTCTATGTTTAAAGATGGTTAGAGGAGAGAAAGTGATAATCCCAAACAAAGTAGGAGTGTGTTGCTTTTCTCTCCATTTTCAACCTCTTCTCCCTCAACTGTTTCCTTATTGTCAGAGCTCAAACCCTTAGGTTTGTGTTTATTTTATTATTAAAAATGTTTTCCCTGCACCCCCTCTCTCTCCCCCCCTCTGTCTCCAGGTAGCACTTCTGTGCCAGAGTTTTTCCGTATCATGACGAGGCAGTTTACTGATTATGAGTGGAGTGTTATCCGCAGAGCAGGATCAGAATGGGAGCAACTGACCATGTTCTACAGACACTGGGTAACCATCACTCTCACATCCATGGTGATGCTTGGCATGCTTGACTTGTACACTGAGTCATACACATTACATGCAGCCCCCAATTAATTGAGCTGCTCAGTCGAGAAGTTGTCAGATTGAGAGAGCGGCACAAGGACATTAAGTACTGATATCATTGCGGTTGACTAATCTTAGTGCTTTCCCGTTGCCATAGTGACTTTCCTTGTAATTGTGTTACTGTGGCTTGCCCTCGTGTAACAAGGTTTGTTTGACTTCAGAGACACATCCACACACACCATGATCGTCACACACAGAACCCTGTGTCAATGCCTGGGACAGGGAAAGTGTTCAACCTGATAAGTGATGATTTTCAATGCCTTATGGGTACACCAATGGTACACCAATGCCTTATGGGTACACCAATGGTACACCAATGCCTTATGGGTACACCAATGGTACTCCAATGCCTTATGGGTACACCAATGGTACACCAATGCCTTATGGGTACACCAATGGTACTCCAATGCCTTATGGGTACCCCCCCATATAATGAAAAAGTGAAAACATGTTTTTAGAAATGTTAGCATATGTATTGAAAATGAAATACAAAAATATCTCATTTACATAAGTATTCACACCCCTGAGTCAATACAAGTTAGAATCCCCCTTTGTGTCGTTCTGGGTCATTCTCAAAGAGCTTTGCACACCAGGGTTGTGCAACTTTTGCTCATTATTCTTTTTACAATTTTTCAAGCTCTGTCAAGTTGGTTGTTGATCATTGCTAGACAGCCATTTTCAGGTCTTGCCATAGATTTTCAAGCAGATTTACATCACAACTATAACTAGGCCAACTAGGAACATTCAGTGTCGTCTTGGTGAGCAACGTCAGTGTATATTTAGCCTTGTTTTAGGTTGTTGTCCTGCTGAAAGGTGAATTTGTTGCCCAGTGTCTATTGGAAAGCAGACAACCCAATTTTCCTATAGGATGTTGCCTGTGATTAGCTCTATTACATTTTATTTTTATCCTAAAAAAAAGTCCCTATTCCATGCGGATGACAAACATACTCATAACATGATGCAGCCACCACTATGCTTGAAAATATGAAGAGTGGTACTCAGTGATGTGTTGTTGGATTTGCCCCAAAGAATGGTTTGAATTCAGGATGTAAAGTAAAAATTTTTGCCACATTTTACTTAGTTTTACTTTCGTGCCTTTAGTGAATTTGTATTAATTCTGTACAGGCTTCCATCTTTTCACTTTGTCAATTAGGTTAGTATTGTGGAGTAACTCCAATGTTGTTGAGCCATCCTCAGTTTTCTCCTATCACGGCCATTAAACTCAAACTGTTTTAGTCACTGTTGGCCTCATAATGAAATCCCTGAGCGGTTTCCTTCCTCTTCGGCAACTGAGTTAGGAAGGTTGCCTGTATCTTTTTAATGACTGGGTGTATTGATACACCATCCAAAGTGTAATAACTTCACCATGCTCAAAGGGATATTCAGTGTCTCCTTTTTTGTTTTGTTTACCCATTACCAATAGGTGCCCTTCTTTGCGAGTCATTGGGAATCCTCCCAGGTCTTTGTGGTTGAATCAGTGTTGGAAATTTATAGTGAGTAGACTTATGTGACTTGTTAAGCAAATTTGTACCCCTGAACTTATTTAGGCTTGCCATAACAAACGGTTTGAATACTTATTGACTCGACATTTAAAGCTTTTCATTTTTTTATTATTTAAAAAACGTAATTCCACTTTGACATAATGGGGTATTGTGTGTAGGCCAGTGAGACCATCTCAATTTAATTAAGTTATATTCAGGCTTTAACGCAAACATTTTTGGAAAAAGTCAAGGTGTGTGAGTACTTTCTGAAGGCATTATATAATTAAGCAATAAGGCTCGAGAATGTGTGGTATATGGCCAATATGGTTGCAAGGTCAGCTCGGGGATTCGATAAGGTTCAAATCTGTCGTTCTGCCCCTGAACAAGGCAGTTAACCCAGTGTTCTTAGGCCGTCATTGAAAATAAGAATTTGTTCTTAACTGACTTGCCTAGTTAAATAAAGGTAAAATAAGCACAACGCAACGTGGAGTGCCTGGACACAGCCCTTAGCTGTGGTATATTGGCAATATACCACAAACCCCCGAGGTGCCTTATTGCTATTATAAACTGGTTACTAATGTAATTAGAGCAGTAAAAATGTTTTGTCATACCCGTGGTATACCATAGCTGTCAGCCAATTGGCATTCAGGGCTCGAACCACCCAGTTTCTAATCTCACCTGTACACAATAAGAGTACTTCAACTGTATTCTTTTTACACTACTCTTCATCTGATATTTTTGGGGCTCTGGTTATCTTTCCTGTCCGTCAAGGCGTTGAAGGAAAGTTTCATCAAGGCGATTGGCACAGGGCTGGGCTTTAATCTACAGAGGGCGGAGTTTCACCTGTCACCTGAGCCAATTGCAGAGGGCAAGGTGTGTCGCCGGACCACAATGCACCTGGACGAGGAAGAAGAGGAAGTCTGGGCGTTCGAGGTGAGCAGTGTCCAGTGGAGGGAAGGAGAAATTAGCAGGAAGAGTAAAGAGTTCAGAGTTCAAGAGTGTCCAACCATCTCCCGCCTCTTTCTGTGTGTCCATCCATCTCCCGCCTGTTTCTGTGTGTCCAGCCATCTCCCGCCTGTTTCTGTGTGTCCAGCCATCTCCCGCCTGTTTCTGTGTGTCCAGCCATCTCCCGCCTGTTTCTGTGTGTCCAGCCATCTCCCGCCTGTTTCTGTGTGTCCAGCCATCTCCCGCCTGTTTCTGTGTGTCCAGCCATCTCCCGCCTGTTTCTGTGTGTCCAACACACTATCACAGATTGTTGCGAAATGGACACAATTTTCTTGTTGTGGCTAATGTTAGCTAGGTTAGGTGTGAGGGGTAGGGTTAGCTAACATGCTAGCTAAATAGTTCAAAAGTAGTAAGTAGTTGCTAAAATGCTGAAGTTAGCCATCATTTGATTCAAACACACAATGTTTGGGTTGCTTGAACTTCCGGTTATACGCTCACCCATCCTCCCCGCTAGTTTCTGTCTTAAATAACCTACTGCTTTCATCAGTGATTGAACTGCACTGTATGCAAAATGATGTGTTGAACATGAACATTTGTAAAATTGTGTCAAGAATTTTGCATAAGTGTATTTCACTGTAATTTGTGATAGTGGGTTGATGTATTACAGACACGCTAAGCAGCAGATGGTTTATAGTAATCTTTTTGGCAGCAGCTCAAATGCCGTTCCAATTCCACTAACAGCAGCTTAGCAGGGTCTCTTTAGCAGCTGTAGCTTACTCTATCCAATTCCATCAGTTAGCTTTAACGTTACCCACTAAAACTAATGCTACCCTGCGCCAATTTAATCAGTTAGCTTTAACGTTACCCACTAAAAACTAATGCTACCCTGCTCCAATTTCATCAGTTAGCTTTAGAGTTACCCACTAAAGCTATTGCTATCCTTATTGCATTTCAGAGCCACTAACGACAGATTAGCAAGGTCTTGTTAGCCATACGATGTATTAGTCGCTATCTCTATGATTGCTATCTTAGCATACGAACAAATGTGTACTCTGGCCCTCTCTCTGTCTCGGAGTCTTTGAATTCTCCAACAATGTAACCTTGAAAGAATTTGGAAAGTACTTTTCTAGGAAATACTGGGGACCTTTACCTAGGATGCTCTCAGTACCTCTCACACCAAGGCTTTAGAGTTGTAAAAAGTCACCTCTTTATCTCCTTTCCTCATCTCCCTCCTTTCATCCACACTAGTCTGAAGAAATACTGTATGTCAGGGGAAAGCAGTATTGTGGAAACCTATTGTGTGAGTTGGATCTCACCTATAAAGCTGAAAATAATGAATGGTCCATCACGGAATCCGTTCTGTCCTCTCTGGACTGGTTTGTCGGGCTAATGGTGTTTCTGTTGTGACACTTCTGCCACCAGAGAATAGCAACATTCCTACGGTATTGATCGCCAGCTTAGGGACAGTACAGCTATTTTGTAGATCTGCTGCAGAGATGTTTTCTAAATGGAAGCGGGAGGGAGGGAAGGATGGACGGAGGCAATGAGGGAGCTAGGGAGGACTGGGAGAAAACCAATTTCGGCAGCACCAGAAAGACCAGGTTTCAGTACTGGAACCAAGGGATTCAAATCCTCATGTTTGGACCTTTCGCTGTTGGTTGGGTCAAGTACACACACACACACCTTTTGCCTGAGTGAGCAAGAGAAGAGATCATGTTCTTGTCTCCTCCCTCACTGCCATATTGATCAGAGTAATGAGAAACAATTAGGATGCTAGACTTCACATCTGATAAGGTCTGCAGAATGAATGTTTCTTCCAGATAGGCTGAAAACTCTGCAGAAACACTTCTCTCTCACACACACATTCAGCATCACAGCACCACCTATTACCATACATACATACAGTACCAGTCAAAAGTTTGGACACACCTACTCATTCCAGGGTCTTTCTTTATTTGACTATTTTCTAACATTGTAGAATAATAGTGAAGACCTCAACAATGAAATAACACATGGAATCATGTAAGCAAAAAAGTGTTAAACAAATCAAAATATATTTGAAATTCTTCAAATTATCTACCCATTGCGTTGATTACTGCTTTGCACACTCTTGGCATCTTCTTGACCAGATAGTCACCTGGAATGCATTTCAATTAACAGGTGTGCCTTGTTAAAAGTTAATTTGTGTAATTTCTTTCCTTAATGCGTTTGAGTCAATCATTTGTGTTGTGACTGGTATACAGAAGATAGCCCTATTTTGTAAAAGACCAAGTCCATATTATGGCAGGACAGCTCAAATAAGCAAAGAGAAATGACAGTCCATCATTACTTTAAGACATGAAGATCAGTCAATATGGAAAACGTTGAAAAGTTTCAAGTGCAGTCGCAAAAACCATCAAGAGCTATGATGAAACTGGCTCTCATGAGGAACAGGAAAGGAAGACCCAGAATTACCTCTGCTGCAGAGGATAAGTTCATTAGAGTTAACTGCACCTCAGATTGCAGCCCAAATAAATGCTTCACAGAGTTCAAGTTACAAACATCTCAACATCAACTGATGAGATGAGACTGTGTGAATCAGGCCTTCATTGTCGAATTGCTACTAAGAAACCACTACTAGAGGACACCAATAATAAGAAGAGACTTGCTTGGGCCAAGAAACACGAGCAATTGACATTAGACCAGTAGATATCTGTCCTTTGGTCTGATGAGTCCAAATCTGAGATTTTTGGTTCTAACCGCCGTATCTTTGTAAGATGCAGAGTAGGTGAACGGATGATCTCTGCATGTGTGGGTTCCCACTGTGAAGCATGGAGGAAGAAGTGTGATGATGTTGGGGTGCTTTGCTGGTGACACTGACAGTGCTTTTATTTAGAATTCAAGGCATACTTAACCAGCATGGCTGCAGCGATACATCATCCCATCTGGTTTGCGCTCATTTGTTTTTCAACAGAACAATGACCCAACACACCTCCAGGCTGTGTAAGGGCTATTTGACCAAGAAGGAGAGTGATTGAGTGCTGCATCAGATGACCTGGCCTCTACAATCACCCGACCTTAACCAAATTGAGATGGTTTTGGATGAGTTGGACCGCAGAGTGAAGGAAAAGCAGCCAACAAATGCTCAGCGAATTTGGGAACTCCTTCAAGACTGGTGGAAAAGCATTCCAGGTGAAGCTGGTGGAGAGAATGCCAACAGTTTGCAAAGCTGTCAAGGCAAAGGATGGCTACTTTGAAGAATTTCAAATATAGAATATACACTGCTCAAAAAAATAAAGGGTACACTTAAACAACACAATGTAACTCCCAAGTCAATCACACTTCTGTGAAATCAAACTGTCCACTTAGGAAGCAACACTGATTGACAATAAATGTCACATGCTGTTGTGCAAATGGAATAGACAACAGGTGGAAATTATAGGCAATTAGCAAGACACCCCCAATAAAGGAGTGGTTCTGCAGGTGGTGACCACAGACCACTTCTCAGTTCCTATGCTTCCTGGCTGATGTTTTGGTCACTTGAATACTGGCGGTTCTTTCACTCTAGTGGTAGCATGAGACGGAGTCTACAACCCACACAAGTGGCTCAGGTAGTGCAGCTCATCCAGGATGGCACATCAATGCGAGCTGTGGCAAGAAGGTTTGCTGTGTCTGTCAGCGTAGTGTCCACAGCATGGAGGCGCTAACAGGAGACAGGCCAGTACATCAGGAGACGTGGAGGAGGCCGTAGGAGGGCAACAACCCAGCAGCAGGATCGCTACCTCCGCCTTTGTTCAAGGAGGAGGAGCACTGCCAGACCCCTGCAAAAGGACCTCCTGCAGGCCACAAATGTGCATGTGTCTGCTCAAACGGTCAGAAACAGACTCCGTGAGGGTGGTATGAGGGCCCGACGTCCACAGGTGGGGGTTGTGCTTACAGCCCAACACCGTGCAGGACGTTTGGCATTTGCCAGAGAACACCAAGATTGGCAAATTCGCCACTGGCGCCCTGTGCTCTTCACAACTGAAAGCAGGTTCACACTGAGCACGTGACAGACGTGACAGAGTCTGGAGACGCCGTGGAGAACGTTCTGCTGCCTGCAACATCCTCCAGCATGACCGGTTTGGCAGTGGGTCAGTCATGGTGGGGGTGGCATTTCTTTTGGGGGCCGCACAGCCCTCCATGTGCTCGCTAGAGGTAGCCTGACTGCCATTAGGTACCGAGATGAGATCCTCAGACCCCTTGTGAGACCATATGCTGGTGCGGTTGGCCCTGGGTTCCTCCTAATGCAAGACAATGCTAGACCTCATGTGGCTGGAGTGTGTCAGCAGTTCCTGCAAGAGGAAGGCATTGATGCTATGGACTGGCCCGCCCGTTCCCCAGACCTGAATCCAATTGAGCACATCTGGGACATCATATCTCGCTCCATCCACCATTGCACCACAGACTGTGCAGGAGTTGGCGGATGCTTTAGTCCAGGTCTGGGAGGAGATCCCTCAGGAGACCATCCTCCACCTCATCAGGAGCATGCCCAGGCATTGTAGGGAGGTCATACAGGCACGTGGAGGCCACACACACTACTGAGCCTCATTTTGACTTGTTTTAAGGACATTACATCAAAGTTGGATCAGCCTATACTGTGGTTTTCCACTTTAATTTTGAGTGTGACTCCAAATCCAGACCTCCATGGGTTGATAAATTTGATTTCCATTGATAATTTTTGTGTGATTTTGTTGTCAGCACATTCAACTATGTAAAGAAAAAAGTATTTAATAAGAATGTTTCATTCATTCAGAACTAGGATGTGTTATTTTAGTGTTCCCTTTATTCTTTTTGAGCAGTGTATTTTATATTTTGATTACTACATGATTTCATATGTGTTGTTTCATAGTTTTGATGTCTTCATTTATATTCTACAATGTAGAAAATAGTAAAAAATAAAGAAATCATTGAATAAGTAGGTGTGTCCAAACTTTTGACTGGTATTGTTTGTATGTATGTATGTACACACACTCAATTAACATACAGACGAGGCAAGCAGCAGTGCTGCCCTGGTGACCTCTGAGCACTGCATATTGATTGGCTGGCTTAATGAGGTGGCAACCAAGGTCTTTCCACTTCCTGGTGACCCTGTGTAATGTCACAACCCCAATGTGTTATAATGAGGTCATGACATTTGGTAGTGAGGGAATTAAAAAGAGGACTCACGTACACAGAAACACACACAGGGTTCTTTACAACTCATACATGTACAGTCGTGGCCAAAAGTTTTGAGAATGTCACAAATATTAGTTTTCACAAAGTTTGCTGCTTCAGTGTCTAGATATTTTTTGTTAGATGTTACTATGGAATACTGAAGTATAATTACAAACATTTCATAAGTGTCAAAGGCTTTTATTGACAATTACATCAAGTAAATTAAAAGAGTCAATATTTGCAGTGTTGACCCTTCTTTTTCAAGACCTCTGCAATCTGCCCTGGCATGCTTCTGGGCCACATCCTGACTGATGGCAGCCCATTCTTGCATCAATGCTTGGAGTTTGTCAGAATTTGTGGGTTTTTGTTTGTCCACCCACCTCTTGCGGATTGACCACAAGTTCTCAATGGGATTAAGGTCTGGGGAGTTTCCTGGCCATGGTTTCCTGGTCAAGTGGCCCAGAGCCACTTAGTTATCACTTTTGCCTTATGGCAAGGTGCTCCATCATGCTGGAAAAGGCATTGTTCGTCACCAAATTGTTCCTGGATGGTTGGGAGAAGTTGCTCTCTGAGGATGTATTGGTACCATTCTTTATTCATGGATGTGTTCTTAGGCAAAATTGTGAGCCCACTCCCTTGGCTGAGAAGCAACCCCACACATGAATGGTCTCAGGATGCTTTACTGTTGGCATAACACAGGACTGATGGTAGCGCTCACCTTGTCTTCTCCGGACAAGCTTTTTTCTGGATGCCCCAAACAATCGGAAAGGGGATTCATCAGAGAAAATGACTTTACCCCAGTCCTCATCAGTCCAATCCCAGTACCTTTTGCAGAATATCAGTCTGTCCCTGATGTTTTTCCGGGAGAGAAGTGGCTTCTTTGCTGCCCCTCTTGACACCAGGCCATCCTCCAAAAGTCTTCGCCTCACTTTGCATGCAGATGCACTCACACCTCCCTGCTGCCATTCCTGAGTGAGCTCTGTACTGGTGGTTCCCCGATCCCGCAGCTGAATCAACTTTAGGAGACGGTCCTGGCGCATGCTGGACATTCTTGGGTGCCTTGAAGGCTTCTTCACAACAATTGAACCGCTCTCCTTGAATTTCTTGATGATCCGATAAATGGTTGATTTAGGTGCAATCTTACTGGCAGCAATATCCTTTCCTGTGAAGCCCTTTTTGAGCAAAGCAATGATGACGGCACGTGTTTCTGTGCAGGTAACCATGGTTGACAGAAGAAGAACAATGATTCCAAGCACCACCCTCCTTTTGAAGCTTTCAGTCTGTTATTCGATCTCAATCAGCATGATAGAGTGATCTCCAGCCTTGTCCTCGTCAACACTCACGCCTGTGTCAACAAGAGAATCACTGACATGATGTCAGCTGGTCCTTTTGTGGCAGGGCTGAAATGCAGTAGAATAGTTTTTTTGGGAATCAGTTCATTTGCATGGCGAAGAGGGACTTTGCAATTAATTGCAGTTCATCTGATCACTCTTCATAACATTCTGGAGTATATGCAAATTGCCATCATACAAACTGAGGCAGCAGACTTTGAAAATTAATATTTGTGTCATTCTCAAAACTTTTGGCCACAACTGTACACACACACTGTCACAATTATTTCACTCTTATCCAGACAGTTAGAATCAGATTGAATCCGCAGTAGGGGAAACAGCGCCCCTGTCTGCCCCACAGCCTTTATTGTTTTTGTTTTGTTGACAATGATGTCTGGGGGAGAAAAAGTATTTGTTTTCACTAACTTCTTTGTAGTATAGCAAACAGATGTTGCAGGGAGTCATCCTTCCATAAAGAACATGAGATACAGATGGAGGATCTTAATTTGATCCAGTTTGCTCCTGCAAGAAAATAATCCTGCAGCAACAGGAAAGGTGGATTATAATTATTTCATGGACATTTTTGCAGTGCTTGATACATTTTTCGAAAGGGAAATTTTAAAGTCTAAAATGTCAAAGTGCAAATTAAAAACTTCAGAAGGCTTCTTAAACCACAAATGCACTACGTGTTTTTAAATGTCTTGCAGGAAAGTTCTCACGCTACAGGGTGATTCAATGTTAGATCCTACATCTGTAACCTCCCTCCCTTTAAATAGTAAAGGAGTGAGGCTATTTTTTCCTTTCAATCTCCTCTCCCTTCTGTCTCCCCGGGGTGAGGCGTCCATTACTCCTGGAAAGCCAGGCAGTGAGATGGAGATTGCCTTTCTGGGATGTACACAACTCCCCCGAATGGGCCTATGATTAGGGCCAACTGTGTGGAATGAAAGAGAGAGAGAGAGGGGAACCGGGATGATGAACAGCCAGTATTAGGACACTGATGTGTTAGAACAGGGAGAGGAGAGTTGTGTGTTTGTGTGTGTGGTGTGTGTGTGTGTGGCCTGCTGCATGCGTGATCCTTTCCGTAAACGAGAGCTATTTGTCACCTTAACCACTCGTATAAGTCAACCCCTATAACCTCATTCTGTTTGTATGTTGTGTGTATTTCATGTAAACGTGTGTGTTTCTTTAACTGCTCCTGTCCACCTTCAGGAGACTGTATTGGGTAAGGACCACCATGTTGCTGTGGCACTGGGACCCAGCCATACAGTCAGATCTGTGGTGAGTCGTGTGTGTGTGGGAATGTCTGTGTGTGTGTGTGTGTGTGGGGGGAGGGAATGTAAGTGAGCCTGTGTGTGTTTTTTTTTCCCCAGCACAATGTAGTAGATTTCTAACCTCTCCTTCTTTTCCTCAGCCTCCCCCTGCCCTCACCGATCCTCCCCCATCCTTCACCTTCCTCTCCTTCAGTGACCTCATCAGCATGGCCACACCCCTCTTTGAAGAAGACTCTGCCTACTGGGAGAACTTCCAGAAAAAGGCTGAAGCCCCGGAAAGACAGAGACTCATAGCTACAGTATGAGGTAGACAGGTTAGGTTAGGACTGTGGGTAGAATAATCTGATGCTAGATCTGTGGTTAGTGGCGACGTGTACCTGACCGTGGAAAAAAAATTATACGAGTGAGGTGGAGTGGTCAAAGGACAGACAGGTGATGTCACTCCTGTTGATCTCCATGCAGGACCGTACAGGAACAGTCGGTGAACAGCAGGGTTGGTGTGACTGAGGCATCTGGAGGAGCTGGCCACTCTAACAACAAATTGAAATAGCATTGAAATAATGTTGGTCCTCAGACCCACCTAGAGTCAATGTGTTAATCAAATGCCAGTGATGGAAAGGGTTCCATGACTGCAAATTGCTGTTTTTTTGGGGTATTGATTCTGTAGGTTGCAATCACCTGAATTGATTGTGGTCATCTGTCATTACTACAGTTGTTGACCAACCTCCCTGTAATGTGATTAAAGGTTTGTATGGCTTCTTATCATAGGCTTTGCTGCATTCCATATTCATTCATGTTCATTTTAGTGACCCTGTATGGTGCTTTCACCGTCAGGGTTGTGGGTTCGATTCCTGGGGCCACCTATATGTAAAGTTGCTTTGGATAAAACGTCTGCTAAATGGCAAATATATACAGTACCACTCAATTTTGGACACACCTACTCATTCCAGGGTTTTTCTTTGTTTTTAATATTTTCTACATTGTAGAATAATAATAAAGACATCAACACTATGAAATAACATATGGAATCATGTAGTAACCAAAAAGTGTTAAACAAATCAAAATATATTATATATATATATATATATATATATAAGTAGCCACCCTTTGCCTCTGACAGCTTTGAACGATCTTGGCATTCTATCAGCCAGCTTCAAGTCCACTGGCTTTGAGCATGTGTGATGCGTACTCTTTATAGCTCTCTCACTTCTCTTCCCTGCTATCCCTCTCATCTTTCCTCTTTTTCCCCATGCCTCACCCTCTATCTCTCTCTCCCTTGCACAGCCAGATGAAGAGAGAGTGTCTATTTTGGTCAGAAACATTTAGTGGGCCAATAGGAGCTTGTGTTTGAAAGACAGCAGGGCTTTTAACAGAGCAGGCGTACTTCAATTTCAAGTTAAGGGGCTTTATTGGCATGCGAAACTTATGTTTACATTGCCAAATCAAGTGAACTAGATAATAAACTATACAAATTAACAGTAAACATTACACTCATAAAAGTTCCAAAAGAATAAAGACATTTCAAATGTCAATATGTGCAAATAGGGAAAGTACAAACGGGGAAAAAATAAACATAAATATGGGTTGTATTTACAATTGCGTTTGTTCTTCACTGCTTGCTGTTTTCTTATGTCAACAGGTCACACATTTCTCTCTCTCTAATCAAATCAAATTGTATTTGTCACATGTGCCGAATACAATAGGTGTAGATGTTACAGTGAAATGCAACAATGCAGTTTTAAGAAAAATACCCCAAAAAAGAAATAAAAGTAACAAATAATTAAAGAGCAAGGGTAAAATAACAATAGCGAGGCTATATACAGGGGTCAATGTAATTGTGGTAATATGTACATGAAGGTAGAGCTATTAAAGTGACTATGCATGGATAATAACGGAGAGTAGCAGTAGCATAAAAGAGTGGGAGCAATGCAAATAGTCTGCGGAGCCATTTGATTGTACACTGCTCAAAATAATAAAGGGAACACTAAAATAACACATCATAGATCTGAATGAATGAAATATTCTTATTAAATACTTTTTTCTTTACATAGTTGAATGTGCTGACAACAAAATCACACAAAAATGATCAATGGAAATCAAATTTATCAACCCATGGAGGTCTGGATTTGGAGTCACACTCAAAATTAAAGTGGAAAAGCACACTACAGGCTGATCCAACTTTGATGTAATGTCCTTAAAACAAGTCAAAATGTGGCTCAGTAGTGTGTGTGGCCTCCACGTGCCTGTATGACCTCCCTACAATGCCTGGGCATGCTCCTGATGAGGTGGAGGATGGTCTCCTGAGGGAACTCCTCCCAGACCTGGACTAAAGCATCCGCCAACTCCTGCACAGTCTGTGGTGCAATGGTGGATGGAGTGAGATATGATGTCCCAGATGTGCTCAATTGGATTCAGGTCTGGGGAACGGGCGGGCCAGTCCATAGCATCAATGCCTTCCTCTTGCAGGAACTGCTGACACACTCCAGCCACATGAGGTCTAGCATTGTCTTGCATTAGGAGGAACCCAGGGCCAACCGCACCAGCATATGGTCTCACAAGGGGTCTGAGGATCTCATCTCGGTACCTAATGGCAGTCAGGCTACCTCTAGCGAGCACATGGAGGGCTGTGCGGCCCCCCAAAGAAATGCCACCCCCACCATGACTGACCCACCGCCAAACCGGTCATGCTGGAGGATGTTACAGGCAGCAGAACGTTCTCCACGGCGTCTCCAGACTCTGTCACGTCTGTCACGTGCTCAGTGTGAACCTGCTTTCATCTGTGAAGAGCACAGGGCGCCAGTGGTGAATTTTCCAATCTTGGTGTTCTCTGGCAAATGCCAAACATCCTGCACGGTGTTGGGCTTTAAGCACAACCCCCACCTGTGGAGGTCGGGCCCTCATACCACCCTCACGGAGTCTGTTTCTGACCGTTTGAGCAGACACATGCACATTTGTGGCCTGCAGGAGGTCATTTTGCAGGGCTCTGGCAGTGCTCCTCCTGCTCCTCCTTGCACAAAGTCAGAGGTAGCGGCCCTGCTGCTGGGTTGTTGCCCTCCTACGGCCTCCTCCACGTCTCCTGGTGTACTGGCCTGTCTCTTGGTAGCGCCTCCATGCTCTGGACACTACGCTGACAGACACAGCAAACCTTCTTGCCACAGCTCTCATTGATGTGCAATCATGGATGAGCTGCACTACCTGAGCCACTTTTGTGGGTTGCAGACTCCGTCTCATGCTACCACTAGAGTGAAAGCACCGCCAGCATTCAAAAGTGACCAAAACATCAGCCAGGAAGCATAGGAACTGAGAAGTGGTCTGTCGTCACCACCTGCAGAACCACTCCTTTATTGGGGGTGTCTTGCTAATTGCCTATAATTTCCATCTTTTTTCTATTCCATTTGCACAACAGCATGTGAAATTTATTGTCAATCAGTGTTGCTTCCTAAGTGGACAGTTTGATTTCACAGAAGTGTGATTGACTTGGAGTTACATTGTGTTGTTTAAGTGTTCCCTTTATTTTGTTGATCAGTGTATGTTCAGGTGTCTTAAGGCGTGGGGGTAGAAGCTATTTAGAAGCCTCTTGGACCTAGACTTGGCCCTCCGGTACCGCTTGCCGTGCGGTAGCAGAGAGAACAGTCTATGACTAGGGTGGCTGGAGTATTTGACAATTTTTAGGGCCTTCCTCTGATACCGCCTGATCTATATGTTCTGTATGGTAGGAAGCTTGCCCCAGTTATATAGTGAGCCGTGTGCACTAGCCTCTGTCGTGCCTTGTGGTCGGAGGCCGAGCAGTTGCAATACCAGGCAGTAATGCAACCTGTCAGCATGCTCTCGATGGTGCAGCTGTAGAACCTTTTGAGGATCTGAAGGCCCTAAAAATGGTCTCTCCCTCTCTCTGTCAATTCAAAGGGCTTTATTGGCATGGGAAACATATGTTTGCCAAAGGAAGTGAATTAGAAAATAAACAAAAGTGAAAAACAATTTTAAAAAACTAACAGTAAACGTTACACTCACAAAAGTTCCAAAGGAATAGAGACATTTCAAATGTAATATTATGGCTATTAACAGTGTTTGTAACGATGTGCAAATAGTTAAGCAAAAATAAATAAACAAATAAATATGGGTTGTATTTACAATGGTGTTTGTTCTTCACTGGTTGGCCTTTTCTTGTGGCAACAAGTCACACATCTAGCTGCTGTGATGGCATACTGTGGTATTTCACCAAAATTGGATTTGTTTTCGAATTCTTTGTGTATCTGTGTACTCTGAGGGAAGTATATGTCTCTAATATGGTCATACATTGGGCAGGAGGTTAGGAAATGCAGCTCAGTTTCTGCCTCATTTCATGGGCAGTGAGCACATAGCCTGTCTTCTCTTGAGAGCCAGGTCTTCCTACGGTGACCTTTCTCAATAGCAAGGCTATGCTCACTGAGTCTGTACATAGTCAAAGCTTTCCTTCATTTTGGGTCAGTCACAGTGGTACTCTCTTTTTAGTGTCAAATAGCATTCTAGTTTGCTCAGTTTTTTTTGTTAATTCTTTCCAATGTGTCAAGTAGTTTTCTTTTTGTTTTCTCATGATTTGGTTGGGTCTAATTGTGCTGCTGTCCTGGGGCTCTGTGGGGTGTGTTTCAGCATGTGAACAGAGCCCCAGGACCAGCTTGCTTAGGGGACTCTTCTCCAGGTTCCCTAAGCAAGCTTACAGATGGCTGTAGAATTTTATAATTAGCGGGTATATGCCTAATTCTGCTCTGCATGCATTATTTGGTATTTTACGTTGTACACAAAGGATATTTTTGCAGAATTCTACATGCATTCTCAATTTGGTGTTTGTCCCATTTTGTGAAATCTTTGTTGGTGAGCGGCTCCCAGACCTCACAACCATAATGGACAATAGGTTCTAGAACTGATTCAAGTGTTTTTTGAAAGATCCTAATTGGTATGTGAAATTTTATGTTCCTTTTGATGGCATAGAATGCCCTTCTTGCCTTGTCTCTCATATTGTTCACATCTTTGTGGAAGTTACCTGTGGCGCTGATGTTTAGGCCAAGGTATGTATAGTTTTTTGTGTGCTCTATGGCAACGGTGTCTAGATGGAATTTGTATTTGTGGTCCTGGCAACCGGACCTTTTTTGTAACACCATTATTTAGTTCTTACTGAGATTTACTGTCAGGCCCCAGGTCTGTCAGGGCCCAGGTCTGACAGTATCTGTGCAGAAGATCTATGTGCTGCTGTAGGCCCTCCTTGGTTGGGGACTGAAGCACCAGATCATCAGCGAACAGTAGACATTTGACTTCAGATTCTAGTAGGGTGAGGCTGGTTGCTGCAGACTGTTCTTGTGCCCTTGCCAATTCGTTGATATATATGTTGAAGAGGGTGAGGTTAAAGCTGCATCCCTGTCTGTGGGAAAAAAATCTTGTGTGTTTTTTTTTTGCCAATTCTAACTGCACACTTGTTGTTTGTGTACATGGGTTTTATAATGTTTTATCCCCAACACCAATTTCCATCCATTTGTTTAGCAGATCCTCATACCAAATTAAGTCAAAAGCTTTTTTGAAATCAACAAAGCATGAGAAGTCTTTGCCTTTGTTTTGGTTTGTTTGTTTATCAATTAGGGTGTGCAAGGTGAATACGTGGTCTGTCGTACGGTAATTTGGTAAAAAGCCACTGTTGAGGATTTTCCCAAGGTTGCTGTTGTTGCATATCCCACAGTAGTTATTGGGGTCAAATTTGTCTCCACTTTTGTGGATTGGGGCTTATCAGTCCTTGATTCCAAATATTGGGGAAGATGACAGAGCTAAGGATAATGTTAAAGAGTTTAAGTATAGCCAATTGGAATTTGTGGTCTGTATATTTTAGAATTTAACATCAACATTTAGCATCAACCCCACAGGCCTTTTTGGGTTGGAGGGTTTGTCTGCAGTTCATTCAATGTCATTGGAGAATCCAGTGGGTTCTGGTAGTCTTTAATTGTTGATTCTAAGATTTGTATTTGATCATGTATATGTTTTTCCTATTTGTTTTTGTTATAGAGCCAAAAATATTGGAGAAGTGGTTTATCCATAAATCTCTGTTTTGGATAGATAACTCTTTGAGTGCTTTCCAATTTTCCCAGAAGTGGTTAGATTCTATGGATTCTTCAATTACATTGAGCTGATTTCTGACGTGCTGTTCCTTCTTTTCCGTAGTGTATTTCTGTATTGTTTTAGTGATTCACCATTGTGAAGGTGTAGGCTCAGGTTTTCTGGGTCTCTATATTTTTGGTTGGATAGGTTTCTCAATGTCTTAGGTTTTTGCATTCTTCATCAAACCATTTGTAATTGTTGTTAATTTTCTTAGGCTGTCTGCTTGAAATGTTTGGATTTCATAGGGAAGCTGAGAGGTCAAATATACTGTTTAGATTTTCTAAGTTTACACCCTCACTATTACAGTGAAACCTTTTGTCCAGGAAGTTTTCTAGAAGGGATTGCATTTGTTGTTGCCTAATTGTTTTTTGGTAGGTCTTCTACACTACATTCCTTCCACCTATAGCATTTCTTAATGTTATTCAGTTCCTTTGGCTTTGATGCCTCATGATTGAGTATTGCTCTGTTCAGGTAGACTTTAATTTGGCTGTGGTCTGATAGGGGTGTCAGTGGGCTGACTGTGAACGCTCTGAGAGACTATGGGTTGAGGTCAGTGATAAAGTATTCTACAGTACTACTGCCAAGGAATGAGCTGTAGGTGTACCTACTGTAATTGTCCCCGCAAAGCCTACAATTGACTATGTACAGACCCACCATGCGACAGAGTGGCAGGAGTTGTGACCTGTTTTTGTTGGTAGTTTTGTCATAGTTGTGTCTAGGGAGGCATATGGGGGAGGGAATGCTGTCACCTCCAGGTAGGTGTTTGTCCCCCTGTGTGCTAAGAGTATCAGGTTCTAGTTCTGGCATTTAGGTCGCCACAGACTAGTACATGTCCCTGAGCCAGGAAAGGGTTGATCTCCCCCTCTAGGATGGAGAAGCTGTCATCGTTAAAGTATGGGGATTCTGCTGGGGGGATATAGGTAGCACACATGAGGACTGTCGTGGAAATTTCCTCTATTTACCAAATTATGAGCGCAAACCACAACACAAGTCAGAGTTAGTTATCAAAGTCCATCTTTAATTATATGAGCTCTATCACAACCCTGTGACTCTCAGATCAATTCAGTGTCTATCAATGAATTCTCTGAGAGCCCCCCTACATTGCAACTGAGATCCTTTAATAGCAAAGAACACACATAGTCAGACAGCATAGACATAATAAATCGTTAAAACTAAAACCCAAAACCATAAACCAATCCTCCATATCAACAGGCATATATCAAATTGTCATTTAGATACAACCAATTCTAAATACAACCAATCCTGGACAAGCTCACGGGGTGCATAGAATGATTCCAGACACTGCCATCCTCCTCTCCCCGATGGGAAAAGTAGGGAGTGACTGGCACACAGACACAGTGGAGCAAAAGACATGTTTACACATGATGACACCTTGACCTCTCCCCTCTCTGCGGCCCATGCAACTTAGTCTTGACATAGAACAGATAACTGCCTAGGTTTCTTCCTAGGTTTTAGCCTTTCTAGGGAGTTTTTCCTAGCCACCGGGCTTCTACACCTGCATTGCTTGCTGTTTGGGGTTTTAGGCTGGGTTTCTGTACAGCACTTTGAGATATCAGCTGATGTACGAAGGGCTATATAAATAAATTTGATTTGATTTGATTTGAACTGCCAATGGCCACCACTATAGTACAACAAAATACATTCTTATGAGAAATAACTCATAAGTATATCATGAAAATAAAACATCTTATCTATGTTACCCACCAATTCTGATTATTCCCCAACAGGACATTTTTCTCTGTTAAGATAATTTTCTCAAAAATTTCTAGCCAGATGTAAAATGTTCCTGTTTTGACTAATTTAATAGTAGGTTAGGTCTGCTTCATACCAAATTAGCATACCCCCCAAGTCTCTTCCCTGTTTCACACCTGGTAGTTTGGTGGATGGGACTACCAGCTCTCTGTAACCTAGAGGGCAACCAGTTGGTTCATCTCCTCTATACCAGGTTTCTTGTAGGATGACATTGTCTGTATTTCCAATTTCTTTGATGAAGTCCAGGTTCCTGCTCTTTAGGCCAAAGGCAGATGGACCTTGTGTTTCTCTCTCTCTGTCTGTCTGTCTGTCTGTCTGTCTGTCTGTCTGTCTGTCTGTCTGTCTGTCTGTCTGTCTGTCTGTCTGTCTGTCTGTCTGTCTGTCTGTCTGTCTGTCTGTGTGATTTGGGTATGTGTATTATATAGAGAAAGGTAGATCAGGGGGAGCAGAGTTGTGTGAGCAATATCTGTAATAAAACTGCCCACAAGCTTATCAAACTGGGGGTTTATTCCCTACCTCCAACACTTAACAACCCCCTGGAATATTTTCATTGAGGAAGGGCGTATCATGGCTCGCCTGTAGCACTCTACATCTGAGCTGAATTTCTCTCTCTAGTACACACACACGGGCAGAAACACAAACACAGACAGACAAACACGCACGCACGCACGCACGCCCTTCAGAATGCAGGTACGTAAAAGAAGGCCTTCAGGCAAAGAGATGACACTGGCCCTCTACACACTCGAGTACCCATCTTCCAAGGTTTATCCCAGGTCTCTCTCTATGCTAGCCCAGTGGTTAACCCAAGTCTCTCTCTGTGCTAGCCCAGTGGTTAACCCAGGTCTCTCTCTATGCTAGCCCAGTGGTTAACCCAGGTCTCTCTCTATGCTAGCCCAGTGGTTAACCCAGGTCTCTCTCTATGCTAGCCCAGTAATTAACCCAGGTCTCTCTCTATGCTAGCCCAGTGGTTAACCCAGGTCTCTCTATGCTAGCCCAGTGGTTAACCCAGGTCTCTCTATGCTAGCCCAGTGGTTAACCCAGGTCTCTATGCTAGCCCAGTGGTTAACCCAGGTCTCTCTCTATGCTAGCCCAGTGGTTAACCCAGGTCTCTCTATGCTAGCCCAGTGGTTAACCCATGTCTCTCTCTATGCTAGCCCAGTGGTTAACCCAGGTCTCTCTCTATGCTAGCCCAGTGGTTAACCCAGGTCTCTCTCTATGCTAGCCCAGTGGTTAACCCAGGTCAGTCAATCAGTAAAATTTCAAGAACTTGGAAAGTTTCTTCAAGTGCAGTCACAAAACCATCAAGCACTATGATGAAACTGGCTCTAATGAGGATCGCCACAGGAAAGGATGACCCAGAGTTAGCTCGGATGCAGAAGTCTGCACCTCAGATTGCAACCCAAATAAATGCTTCACAGAGTTCAAGTAACAGACACATCTCAACATCAGCTGTTCAGAGTAGACTTTGTGAATCAGGCATTCATGGTTGAATTGCAGCACAGAAACCACTACTAAAGGACACCAATAAGAATGAAGAATAAGAGAGTTGCTTGGGCCAAGGAACACGAGCAATGGCAAAAGTGGGATACCTTGTCAGTTGTACAACTGATTGCCTTCAACTGAAATGTGTCTGGATCAGAGAGGTGCGGGGGGCTGCCTTAATTGACATCCACGTCTTCAGCGTGGATAAATAATAAATAAATAAATAAATAATAAAAGTTTAAGATGAGCAAAACAGAGAACTCTGCCTAGAAGGCCAGCATCCCAGAGTCGCCACTTCACTGTTGAAGTTGAGACTGGACAGAGGAACTCTGCCTAGGTGTCCAGAATCCCAGAGTCGCCTCTTCACTGTTGACGTTGAGACTGGTGTTTTGCAGGTACTATTTAATGAAGCTGCCAGTTGAGGACTTGTGAGGCATCTGTTTCTCAAACTAGACACTCTAATGTACTTGTCCTCTTGCTCAGTTGTGCACCGGGGCCTCCGACTCCTCTTTCTATTCTGGTGAGGGCCAGTTTGCTCTGTTCTGTGAAGGGAGTAGTACACAGCGTTGCACAATTCCTTCAGTTTCTTGACAATTTCTCACATGGAATAGCCTTCATTTCTCAGAACAAGAATAGGCTGAAATTTCTGTTTCTGGCCATTTTGAGCCTGTAATCGAACCCACAAATGCTGATGCTATCAGGTATCAAGGTAAGACCCAGATGCAGACCGTGTCGAAGTAACAATTGTCATGACGTTGCCCTGTTGGGGGAGGTTATAGCATAGCTTCACAAGGTCCGATAGAGACCCAATCCTTTTCTTCCTCAGTCTTCCCGCACTTTCATTCAAACCTAAACCCCTTTCTTTGTGTAACCAGCCGTCATATTGGTTTCGCCCGCTGGGGACGTTTTCTTTTCTGACATAATTAGGAATCAATGTATGATCCATCCTGCGTATATGTAATTTTGTGTGATTGTTTGGGTAATTAGTAAATAAATAATTAAACCGGATTCTGTATTGCTGATTCAACTTGTTAGCCAAGGTTTGTGAATATAACCAAGAATTTTACATCGTTCAGATGAGACTGAATATGCTGACGATTAATAATTGACTGCTATTGATATAAAAGATTACCGGGTCTTTAAGAGTTTATTAGGAAGATAACAGCTCTATGAACATTCTTCCGTGGTGCCCCGACTTCCTAGTTAATTAGTTTAATCAGGTAATATTGATTAGAGAGAAATTATTTTATAAAAATAGCATGTCATATAATTTAATCCATTGTAAAGACATGATACAATGTTTATTACAGCAAAGGTACAGGACGGCAGGCAGGGTCAGGTCAGGCAGAGGTCGGTAATCCAGAGGTGGGGCAAAGGTACAGGACGGCAGGCAGGCTCAGGGTCAGGTCAGGCAGAGGTCGGTAATCCAGAGGTGGGGCAAAAGTACAGGACGGCAGGCAGGCTCAGAGTCATGCAGGTGGTTACAGGGTCAGCCCAGGCAAGGGTAAAAAACCAGGAGGATGAGAAAAGAGAGACTGGGGAAAAGCAGGAGCTGACACAAAAACTCTGGTAGGTTTGACAAACAAGACGAACTGGCAACAGACAAATAGAGAACACGGGTATAAATACACGGGATAATGAGGAAGATGGCCGACACCTGGAGAGGGGTGGAGACGATCACAAAGACAGGTGAAACAGATCAGGATGTGACAGATGCTCCAGATACTCAATTAGTCTAAAGAAGGCCAGTTTTATTGCTTATTTAATCATAACACCAGTTTTCAGCTGTGCTAACATAATTGCAAAAGAGTTTTGTAATGATCAATTAGCCTTTTAAAATGATCAACTTGGATTAGCTAACACAACGTGGCATTGGAACACAGGAGTGATGGTTGCTGATAATGGGCCTCTGTACACCTATGTAGATATTCCATAAAAAAATCTTATGTTTCCAGCTACAATAGTCATTTACAACATTGACAATGTCTACACTGTATTTCTGATCAATTTTATGTTATTTTAATGGACAAAACAATTAGCTTTTCTTTCAAAGTCATTTTTCCAGCAATTGTTTACAGACAGATTATTTCACTTATAATTCACTGTATGATTTCATGGTCTTTTAGAAGCTTCTGATAGGCTAATTGACATAATTTGAGTCCATTGGAGGTGTAAACAGCTGAAGGGTGGGGCTGGAGAAGGACTGACCATCAATGATATCAAAATTATATTTTTAACCATGTTTTGAGGCTACACAATGTTTTATTTACGATTACAATTAGTTGATTTGATATCTGTTATGAATGACTGACTGGCATGAGACCCTGGGATTAGCCCTACTCTGTGTGTGTATGTGTGTTTGTAAGTGTGTGCTTTTGTGTGTGTGTGTGCTGTGTGTTGGTGTGTCTCAATACCTTTTTTATCCCACTGAGATAAAGCCTAGGTATTAGTTCTAGGAGCTAACAGGACAAGGGGCAGATTATGTTTGGTCGGGTTCAAAACACACATTGTTCCCTTTCCACAGAGGTAGCATCTTCTCTCCTCTCCTGTGTAGCGCTGTTGTGAAGTTAACACAGCGTACAAACACACCTCCTCCATTTAGGGGGAAAGAGTAGGACCATCATTTATGCTTGTGTGACAATGACACACACATGCACGCACGCACACGCACACACATCAGTGTAGGTTTGCATTAGTGTGGTTGGCTGCATGTATGTGCTCTACTTTCTCCACAGGGAAGGGAAGAGGGCTGCATTAACCAAGTGTGTGTGTGTGTGTGTGTGTGTGTGTGTGTGTGTGTGTACCATCCGTACTAATGCAATCCAGTTCTGCTGGCAGAACACTGGCCTCGGTCATAAGGGCATGAGGGGGAGAAAGAGAAATACAGGCAAGGAGACAAAGAAGATGGGGAGAGAGTTAAAGAGGAAAGGGGAGGTGGAGACAGAGAGAAGATGGGGGAGAGAGTTAAAGAGGAAAGGGGGAGGTGGAGACAGAGAGAAGATGGGGGAGAGAGTTAAAGAGGAAAGGGGGAGGTGGAGACAGAGAGAAGATGGGGGAGAGAGTTAAAGAGGAAAGGGGGAGGTGGAGACAGAGAGAAGATGGGGGAGAGAGTTAAAGAGGAAAGGGGGAGGTGGAGACAGAGAAGATTGGGGAGAGAGTTAAAGAGGAAAGGGGGAGGTGGAGACAGAGAGAAGATGGGGAGAGAGTTAAAGAGGAAAGGGGGAGGTGGAGACAGAGAGAAGATGGGGAGAGAGTTAAAAGAGAAAGGGGAGGTGGGGGAAGAGGAAAGGGGGAGGTGGAGACAGAGAAGATGGGGGAGAGTTAAAGAGGAAAGGGGAGGTGGAGACAGAGAGAAGATGGGGGAGAGAGTTAAAGAGGAAAGGGGAGAGCGAGAGAGAGAAGAGAGAGAGAAATTATGAGAGAGGTAGATGTAGTAGGCAGTGGTGTAGTGTACCACATACTTGTCTGTCTGTCTGTCTGTCTGTGTCTATCTATCTACAGTCTGAATGTCATGTTAGAGTTCTGTCTATGTGGGCCTACATACAGTCATATTATATATTAAATTGGGAATTCAGAGGTGGGAAGCCCTGTTTTGGAGGAGTTCTGGTTAGGTTTAGGGTTTAGCCAGCTTTGAACATAAATTCAGGATAAGGCTTGAACCGGGATGTGGACATGAAGCTAGGGTTGTGGTTTAGGCTAGGGTTAGGGGGTTGGTTGAGGCTAGGGTTAGGGTAGTGGTTGAGGCTAGGGTTAGGGTAGTGGCTAAGGGTTAAGGTAGTGGCTGAGGTTAGGGTTAGGGTAGTGGTTAGGGTAGTGGTTGAGGGTTAGGGTAGTAGCTGAGGGTTAGGGTAGTGGCTGAGGATATGGTTAGGGTAGTGACTGAGGGTTGGTTAGTGGCTGAGGTTTAGGGTAGTGGTTGAGGCTAGGGTTAGGGTAGTGGCTGAGGTTAGAGTAGTGGATGAGGGTAGTGGTTGAGGGTTAGGGTAGGGGTTGAGGGTTAGGGTAGTGGTTGAGGTTGAGGTTAGGGTAGTGGTTGAGGCTAGGGTTAGGGTAGTGGTTGAGGGTTAGGGTAGTGGTAGTGGTTGAGGGTTAAGGTAGTGGCTGAGGCTAAGTTTAGGGTAGTGACTGAGGGTTAGGGTAGTGGTTGAGGCTAGGGTAGTGGTTGAGGGTTAGGGTAGTGCTTGAGGCTAGGGTAGTGAGTGAGGGTTAGGGTAGGGTTGAGGGTTGTGGTTGAGGCTAGGGTAGTGGTTGTGGTTGAGGCTAGGGTAGTGGTTGAGGCTAGGGTAATGGTAGTGGTTGAGGCTAGGGTAGTGGTTGTGGTTGAGACTAGGGTAGTGGTTGTGGTTGAGGCTAGGGTAGTGGTTGTGGTTGAGGTTAGGGTAGTGGTTGAGGCTAGGGTAGTGGTTGTGGTTGAGGCTAGGGTAGTGGTTGTGGTTGAGACTAGGGTAGTGGTTGTGGTTGAGGCTAGGGTTAGGGTAGTGGGTTAGGGTAGTGGCTGAGGGTTAAGGTAGTGGCTGAGGCTAAGTTTAGGGTAGTGACTGAGGGTTAGGGTAGTGGTTGAGGGTAGTGGTTGAGGGTTAGGGTTAGGGTAGTGCTTGAGGCTAGGGTAGTGAGTGAGGGTTAGGGTAGGGTTGAGGGTAGTGGTTGTGGTTGAGGCTAGGGTAGTGAGTGAGGGTTAGGGTAGGGTTGAGGGTAGTGGTTGTGGTTGAGGCTAGGGTAGTGGTTGTGGTTGAGGCTAGGGTAATGGTAATGGTTGAGGCTAGGGTAGTGGTTGTGGTTGAGGCTAGGGTTGTGGTTGAGGCTAGGGTAGTGGTTGTGGTTGAGCCTAGGGTAGTGGTTGTGGTTGAGACTAGGGTAGTGGTTGAGGCTAGGGTAATGGTAATGGTTGAGGCTAGGGTAGTGGTTGTGGTTGAGGCTAGGGTAGTGGTTGAGGCTAGGGTAATGGTAATGGTTGAGGCTAGGGTAGTGGTTGTGGTTGAGGCTAGGGTTGTGGTTGAGGCTAGGGTAGTGGTTGTGGTTGAGCCTAGGGTAGTGGTTGTGGTTGAGACTAGGGTAGTGGTTGAGGCTAGGGTAATGGTAATGGTTGAGGCTAGGGTAGTGGTTGTGGTTGAGGCTAGGGTTGTGGTTGAGGCTAGGGTAGTGGTTGTGGTTGAGCCTAGGGTAGTGGTTGTGGTTGAGACTAGGGTAGTGGTTGAGGCTAGGGTTAGAGGTGAACCAAAGTGTGGACATGAAGCTGATGGGGGAATGACTTAGGGATTTCCCAGACACAAATCAGATAGTAATTTGAGCTGTCAGTGTCCATGGTAACACATGTCATCCAATAACAGGGCTATTAATTTCAATCCTACCCTTGGTTTGTGAGAACAACCTCTGGGAGGCTGTAGGTTATCAAATTAGGATGGACAATTTAGGCCCTGTCATCGCCGTGTGTGTGTGCATGGGGAGATAGAGAGATGTGACAGAAAGCAAATGAGGGATTAGAGAGACATGGAAAGAGAGAGAGATGGAGAGAGGATGAGGGAGAGATACATTTGTTTGGGGTGGCATGTAGCCTAGTGGTTAGAGCATTGGGCCAGTAACTGAAAGGTTGCTGGAAGGAATCCCCGAGCTGACAAGGTAAATGTCTGCCCCTGAACTAGACAGTTTACCCACTTTTCAATAACAAATACAAAATGAATGTACACTGAAAATGGATCTTTCCTGTCACCTGTTGCCGGTAGCAACACATCCATGTCATGTGTAACATGTTTATTGAGTTATTCAAATCAAATCAAAGTTTATTTGTCACGTGCGCCAAATACAACAGGTGTAAACCTTACAGTGAAATGCTTACTTACTCTAACCAATGGTGCGGGGGAAAAAGGTACAGTGCCTTGCGAAAGTATTCGCCCCCCTTGAACTTTGCGACCTTTTGCCACATTTCAGGCTTCAAACATAAAGATATAAAACTGTATTTTTTGTGAAGAATCAACAACAAGTGGGACACAATCATGAAGTGGAACGACATTTATTGGATATTTCAAACTTTTTTAACAAATCATAAACTGAAAAATTGGGCGTGCAAAATTATTCAGCCCCCTTAAGTTAATACTTTGTAGCACCACCTTTTGCTGCGATTACAGCTGTAAGTCGCTTGGGGTATGTCTCTATCAGTTTTGCACATCGAGAGACTGAAATTTTTTCCCATTCCTCCTTGAAAACAGCTCGAGCTCAGTGAGGTTGGATGGAGAGCATTTGTGAACAGCAGTTTTCAGTTCTTTCCACAGATTCTCGATTGGATTCAGGTCTGGACTTTGACTTGGCCATTCTAACACCTGGATATGTTTATTTTTGAACCATTCCATTGTAGATTTTGCTTTATGTTTTGGATCATTGTCTTGTTGGAAGACAAATCTCCGTCCCAGTCTCAGGTCTTTTGCAGACTCCATCAGGTTTTCTTCCAGAATGGTCCTGTATTTGGCTCCATCCATCTTCCCATCAATTTTAACCATCTTCCCTGTCCCTGCTGAAGAAAAACAGGCCCAAACCATGATGCTGCCACCACCATGTTTGACAGTGGGGATGGTAGGTTCAGGGTGATGGCTGTGTTGCTTTTACGCCAAACATAACGTTTTGCATTGTTGCCAAAAAGTTCAATTTTGGTTTCATCTGACCAGAGCACCTTCTTCCACATGTTTGGTGTGTCTCCCAGGTGGCTTGTGGCAAACTTTAAACAACACTTTTTATGGATATCTTTAAGAAATTGCTTTCTTCTTGCCACTCTTCCATAAAGGCCAGAGTTGTGCAATATACGACTGATTGTTGTCCTATGGACAGAGTCTCCCACCTCAGCTGTAGATCTCTGCAGTTCATCCAGAGTGATCATGGGCCTCTTGGCTGCATCTCTGATCAGTCTTCTCCTTGTATGAGCTGAAAGTTTAGAGGGACGGCCAGGTCTTGGTAGATTTGCAGTGGTCTGATACTCCTTCCATTTCAATATTATCGCTTGCACAGTGCTCCTTGGGATGTTTAAAGCTTGGGAAATCTTTTTGTATCCAAATCCGGCTTTAAACTTCTTCACAACAGTATCTCGGACCTGCCTGGTGTGTTCCTTGTTCTTCATGATGCTCTCTGCGCTTTTAACGGACCTCTGAGACTATCACAGTGCAGGTGCATTTATACGGAGACTTGATTACACACAGGTGGATTGTATTTATCATCATTAGTCATTTAGGTCAACATTGGATCATTCAGAGATCCTCACTGAACTTCTGGAGAGAGTTTGCTGCACTGAAAGTAAAGGGGCTGAATAATTTTGCACGTCCAATTTTTCCGTTTTTGATTTGTTAAAAAAGTTTGAAATATCCAATAAATGTCGTTCCACTTCATGATTGTGTCGCACTTGTTGTTGATTCTTCACAAAAAAATACAGTTTTATATCTTTGTTTGAAGCCTGAAATGTGGCAAAAGGTCGCAAAGTTCAAGGGGGCCGAATACTTTCGCAAGGCACTGTATGTGTTTCTGTGTGTGTGTGTGTGTGTGTGTGTGTGTGTGTGTGTGTGTGTGTGTGTGTGTGTGGGTAAGTAAAGAAATAAAACAACAGTAAAAATACATTTGAAAAAAGAGTTGCAAGGCTTTATACAGACACCTGTTAGTCAGGCTTGTTGAGGTAGTATGAACATGTAGGTATCGTTAAAGTGACTATGCTAATATGATGAACAGAGAGTAGCAAGGCTTTATACAGACACCTGTTAGTCAGGCTTATTGAGGTAGTATGTACATGTAGGTATCGTTAAAGTGACTATACATATATGATGAACAGAGAGAAGCAGAAGTGTAAAAAGAGGGGTTGGCAGGTGGTGGGTCACAATGCAGATAGCCCGGGTCGCCAATGTGCATGAGCACTGGTTGGTCGGGCCAATTTAGGTAGTATGTACATGAATGTATAGTTAAAGTGACTATGCATATAAGATAAACAGAGAGTAGCAGCAGTGTAAAATGAGGGGTTAGGGGGAGACACACAATGCAAATAGTCGGGGTAACCATTTAGTTACCTGTTCAGGAGTCTTATGGCTTGGGGGTAAAAACTGTTGAGAGGCCTTTTTGTCCTAGACCTGGCACTCCGGTACCACTTGCCATGCGGTAGTAGAGAGAACAGTCTGTGGCTGGGGTCTTTGACAATTTTTAGGGCCTTCCCCTGACACTGCCTGGTGTAGAGGTCCTGGATGGCAGGCCGCTTTGGCCCAGTGATGTACTGGGCCGTACGCACTACCCTCTGTAGTGCCTTGCGGTTGGAGGCTAAGCACCTGCCGTACCAGGCAGTGATGCCACCCGCCAGGATGCTCTTGATGTTGCAGCTGTAGAACCTTTTGAGGATCTCAGGACCCATGCCAAATCTTTTTAGTTTCACGACTGTCTTGGTATGTTTGGACCAATCTAGTTTGTTGTTGATGTGGACACCAAGGAATTTGAAGCTCTCAACCTGCTCCACTATAGCCCCGTCGATGAGAATGGGGACGTGCACGGTGCTCCTTTTCTTGTAGTCCACAATCATCTCCTTAGTCTTGGTTATTCTGGCACCACCCGGCCAGGTCTCTGATCTCCTCCCTATAGGCTGTCTCGTCGTTGTCGGTTATCAGGCCTACCACTGTTGTGTTGTCAGCAAACTTAATGATGGTGTTGGAGTCGTGCCTGACCATGCAGTCGTGGGTGAACAGGGAGTACAGGAGGGGACTGAGCATGCACCCCTGGGGTGCTCCAGTGTTGAGGATCAGTGTGGCAGATGTGTTGCTACTTACCCTCACCACCTGGGGGCGGCCTGTCAGGAAGTCCAGGATCCAGTTGCAGAGGGAGGTGTTTAGTCCCAGGATCCTTAGCTTGGTGATGAGCTTTGAGGGTACTATGGTGTTGAACGCTGAGCTGTAGTCAACGAACAGCATTCTCACATAGGTGTTCCTTTTGTCCAGGTGGGAAAGGGCAGTGTGGAGTGCAATAGAGATTGCATCATCTATGGATATGTTTTGGCTGTATGCAAATTGGAGTGGGTCTAGGGTTTCTGGGATAATGGTGTTGATGTGAGCCATTACCAGCCTTTCAAAGCACTTCATGGCTATGGATGTGAATGCTACATGTCTGTAGTCATTTAGGCAGGTTACCTTTGTGTTCTTGGGCACAGGGACTATGGTGGTCTGCTTGAAGCATGTTGGTATTACAGACTCAATCAGGGACATGTTGAAAATGTCAGTGAAGACACCTGCCAGTTTGTCAGCACATGCCCGGAGCACATGTCCTGGTAATCCGTCTGGCCCCGCAGCCTTGTGTATGTTGACCTGTTTAAAGGTCTTACTCACGTCGGCTTCGGAGAGCGTGATCACAGTCGTCCGGAACAGCTGATGCTCTCATGCATGCCTCAGTGTTGCTTGCCTCGAAGCGAGCAAAGAAGTGATTTAGCTCGTCTGGTAGGCTCGTGTCACTGGGCAGCTCACGGCTGTGCTTCCCTTTGTAGTCTGTAATAGTTTGCAAGCCCTGCCACATCCGACGAACGTCGGAGCCGGTGTAGTATGATTCAATCTTAGCCCTGTATTGACGCTTTGCCTGTTTGATGGTTCGTCGCAGGTCATTGCTGGATTTCTTGTAAGCTTCCGGGTAAGCTTCCGAGTCCCTCACCTTGAAAGTGGCAGCTCTACCCTTTAGCTCAGTGCGAATGTTACCTGTAATCCATGGCTTCTGGTTGGGGTATGTACGTACATTCACTGTGGGGATGACGTCCTCAATGCACTTATTGATAAAGCCTGATGTGGCCTGATGTGGTGTATTCCTCAATGTCACCGGAAGAATCCCGGAGCATGTTCCAGTCTGTGATAGCAAAGCAGTCCTGTAGTGTAGCATCTGCTTCATCTGACCATTTTTTTATAGACGTCTGCTTTAATTTTTGCTTGTAAGTAGGAATCAGGAGGATAGAGTTGTGTTCGGATTTAACAAATGGAGGGCGAGGGAGAGCTTTGTACGCGTCTCTGTGTGGAGTACAGGTGATCTAGAATTTTTTTCCCTCTGGTTGCACATTTAACACGTTGATAGAGATTTGGTAGAACGGATTTAAGTTTCCCTGCAGTTTCCCGGCCACTAGGAGCGCCGCCTCTGGGTGAATGGTTTCCTGTTTGCTTATTTCCTTATACAGCTGACTGAGTGCGGTCTTAGTGCCAGCATTTGTCTGTGGTGGTAAATAAACAGCCATGAAAAGTATAGCTGAGAACTCTCTAGGCAAGTGGTGTGGCCTGCAGTTTATCACAATATACTCAACTTCCGGCGAGCAAAATCTAGAGACTTCCTTAGATTTTGTGCACCAGTAGTTGTTTACAAATATGCACAGACCACCCCCTCTCGTCTTACCGGAGTGTGCTGTTCTATCCTGCAGGTGCAGCGTGTATCCCGCTAGCTGAATATCCACGTCGTCATTCAGCCACGATTCCGTGAAGCATAGGGTATTACAGTTTTTGATGTCCCGTTGGTAGGATATTCGTGATCGTACCTCGTCTAGTTTATTGTCTAATGATTGCACGTTGGTAGGATATTCGTGATCGTACCTCGTCTAGTTTATTGTCTAATGATTGCACGTTGGTAGGATATTCGTGATGGTACCTCGTCCAGTCTATTGTCCAATGATTGCACGTTGGCGAGTAATATTGACGGTAACGGCAGCTTTCCTAGTTGCCTTCTGCGGGTCCGGACGAGGCATCCGGCTCTTCTTCCTCTGTGTCACTTCCTTTTGCGAATAATTGGGATGTCTGCCCTGTGGGGTGTTTGGAGAATATCGTGTGAGTCCTGCTTGCTGCTGTTGTTGTTGAAGAAATCTTTGTCTAATCCGAGGTGAGTGATTGCTGTCCTGATATCCAGAAGCTCTTTTCTTCCGTAAGATACGGTTGCAAAAACATTATGTACAAAATACAATGTACAATTTACAAATATCGCAAAAAAAACCACATAATAGCACAATTGGTTAGAAGACCGTAAAACGGCGGCCATCTCCTCCGGCGCCATTTTTTTTCAGTATGATGGTTATTGATAATTGGTTATTGAACTTCAATAGCATTGAGGAAATACTTTCCACTGACAAGTACATGCAGCTCACATTTATCTGAGTGGTGGGTTTCACCAGTTTGAGAGGGAATCCCTCATGGATCGAAGAAATCCACTTTAATCATGGGAATTGATGGGAAATGATGTAAATATATCACTAGCCACTTTAAACAATGCTACCTTATATGTTACTTACCCTACATTGTTCATCTCATATGCATACGTTGATACTGTACTCTATATCATCGACTGCATCCTTATGTAATACATGTATCACTAGCCACTTTAACTATGCCACTTGGTTTACATACTTATCTCATATGTATATACTGTACTCGATATCATCTACTGTATCTTGCCTATGCTGCTCTGTACCATCACTCATTCATATATCCTTATGTATATATTCTTTATCCCCTTACACTGTGTATAAGACAGTAGTTTTTTTGGAATTGTTAGTTAGATCACTTGTTCGTTATTACTGCATTGTCGGAACTAGAAGCACAAGCATTTCGCTACACTCGCATTAACATCTGCTAACCATGTGTATGTGACAAATAAAATTTGATTTGATTTGATTTGAAATCAAAATAAAATCAAATGTGATTTTTCACATGCGTCCAATACAACAGGTTTAGTCCTTACAGTGAAATGCTTACTTACAAGCCCTTAACCGACAATGCAGTTTTAAGGGGAACAAAGTGTTACAGTATTTACAAAAATAAACTGAAGTAAAATAATAAATTAAATTAAATCGAAAAATAACAAATAATTAAGGAGCGACAATAAAATAACAGTAGCGGGGCTAAATACAGGGGGTACCGGTACAGAGTCAATGTGCGGGGGCACCGGTTAGTTGAGGTAATTGAGGTAATATGTACATGTAGGCAGAGGTAAAGTGACTATGCATGGATAATAAACAGAGAATAGCAGCAACGTAAAACTGGGGGTGGGGGAGGGACAATGTAAATAGTCAGGGTAGCCATTTTATTGTTCAGGAGTCTTATGACTTGGTGGTAGAAGCTGTTAAGAAGGCTTTTGTATCTAAACTTGGTGCTCCGGTACCGCTTGCCATGCAGTAGCAGAGAGAACAGTCCATGACTTTTTGGGCCTTCATCTGACACTGCCTGGTATAGAGGTCCTGGTTGGCAGGAAGCTTGGCCCCAGTGATTTACTGGGTGTCCGCATTACCCTCTGTAGTACCTTGCGGTTGGAGGCCTTTAGGGGTCAATACACACACACGCTGGGCCTAAACAGATAACGTCAGACGAACATCGGACTAACGTCAGACCTGCCACTCTGAATCAGGCCTCTCCGTTTCAGTCTGTGACTTTGTAGCTCTCCCCGAGGTGTGGGGAGACATGCACATACACACATTAATACATACACACGCATACACACACATTAAATCACACACACATGTACACAGCAGAACCCCTACCCCATCCCAAGCACAAACACAGGGACAATGATGAGCTGTGACAGTGTGTCCTGTAGGAAGGAACCATCACCCCAAAATAAACCTCTCCTTAGGGCAAAAGGGCAGACACCCCTACAGACAACAGACTACACACACTACTCAACACAACCCTCTAACCGTATTGCAAACACACACACACACACAGGAAACCCCTCTACCTCAATCTAACACACACACTGGGTGCCCGTGCCCTGTAGACTGTGTGAGTACCCATTGGAACAGATGCTGTAATTGCGAGTAAATGTGGTGCTGTTATTTATTCATGTAGTGATGGGCGGTGCAGTCAGATGAAATGTGATGCTTATCACTCTAAACTACAGACCAACACACACACGTGCAGTCAGATGAAATGTGATGCTTATCACTCTAAACTACAGACACACACACACACACATACACGGGCAGTCAGGCATGTTGAAATGGGATGCTTATCACTCTAAACTACAGACACACACACACACGGGCAGTCAGGCATGCTGAAATGTGATGCAGTCAGATGCTTATCACTCTAATAATATCCACGAACAAGAGACATGACACAGACCACAAACACAAGCCGAGAGATAGAAGGGGAGGAGAGTAAGAGGGTGGCAGTGAGGGGGAAGATGGAGTGAATGAAATATGGCGGCAGAGAGAGGAAGTCAGAGAGAGCGGGAGGGAGTGGGAGAAATAGTAAGTGAAGTTGGGAGGTTGGTGTGTTGGAGTTAGGGAATGAGAGAGGAAGTCAGAGAGAGGAAGTCAGAGAGAGCGGGAGGGAGTGGGAGATATAGTAAGTGAAGTTGGGAGGTTGGTGTGTTGGAGTTAGGGAATGAGAGAGGAAGTCAGAAGGAGTGGGAGATATAGAAAGTGAAGTTGAGAGATTGGTGTGTTGGAGTTAGGGAATGAGAGGAAGTCAGAGGGAGTGGGAGATATAGTAAGTGAAGTTGGGAGGTTGGTGTGTTGGAGTTAGGGAATGAGAGAGGAAGTCAGAGGGAGTGGGAGATATAGAAAGTGAAGTTGAGAGATTGGTGTGTTGGAGTTAGGGAATGAGAGAGGAAGTCAGAGGGAGTGGGAGATATAGTAAGTGAAGTTGGGAGGTTGGTGTGTTGGAGTTAGGGAATGAGAGAGGAAGTCAGAGGGAGTGGGAGATATAGAAAGTGAAGTTGAGAGATTGGTGTGTTGGAGTTAGGGAATGAGAGAGGAAGGGATAGAGGGTGAAGAACCGAGGCACTGGACGATAGCAGTATCACAATACTCGTTAGTATCGTGGTAAGAAAACAAAACACAATACACAATTGAACTACTTTAGGAAAACAGCCCTAAAGAAACAAACATCATTATGTTGTCATCCAGAGTCACAAGTATTACAGCACACATTCCAGTGTTCACCACTGTAACAAGACGCATCCAATTGCAACGTCCGAGATAGTTAAAACGCCGGAAGCTGCTTGCTGATTTGACAGCTCCGACGCAGTTAAACCTCCGACTAGGGCTGTAGCGGTCATTACATTTTGTCAGCCTGTGATTGTCAAGCAAATAACTGCCGGTCTCACGGTAATTGACCTTTAATTAACATAAACAAGAGAAGCTAGACAAGGGTGTGCGCTGTCACCATATCAATTCGTTATGTGCATCGAAATACTAGCTATTAAAATCAGATCCAATAACAACATTAGAGGATTAGAAATCTAAGGCTTAAAAACAGAGGTGTCCATGTGTGGCGATGACTCAAGTTTTATGTTGAGTCCGCAAGCTAGATCCTTGATAAGTGTCCTTGATAAGTGTACAATATTACATATTTCATCTTTAAAAATACAACTTTTACATGACCCTGCAGTTTACCTATAAAATGGGCTGATGGTGAAGTAGAAGTAGTAGTACACTCTGTATTCATATCACAAAGATATAAATAAACTCTCCACAATGAATTTCAATAGAAAACTTGTAAAAATAGACAAGATCCTGCAACCATGGAGAGGTAAATACCTGTCTATTTATAGAAAAATTGCCATGATTAACTCCTTATTCATATCTCAGTTTACTCACTTACTTATGGCCCTGCCTACTCCTGATGATTTGTTTTTTTTCAAATCTTATGAGCAAATAATATTTTGTTTTATCTGGGACGCTAATCCAGACAAAATAAAGCGTGCCTATCAACAGTTGAAGTTGGAAGTTTACATACACTTGGGTTGGAGTCATTAAAACTAGTTTTTCAACCACTCCACAAATTTCCTGTTGACAAACTATAGTTTTGGCAAGTCAGTTAGGACATCTACTTTATGCATGACACAAGTAATTTTTCCAACATTTCTTTACAGACAGATTATTTCACTTATTCACTGTATCACAATTGCAGTGGGTCATACGTTTACATACACTAAGTTGACTGTGCCTTTAAACAGTTTGGAAAATTCCAGAAAATTATGTCATGGCTTTAGAAGCTACTGATAGGATAATTGACATCGTTTGAGTCAATTGGAGGTTGGCCGCTCAGCAAGGAAGAAACCACTGCTCCAAAACCGCCATAAAAAAGCCAGACTACGGTTTGAAACTGCACATGGGGACAAAGATCATACTTTTTGGAGAAATGTCCTCTGGTCTGATGAAACAAAAATAGAACTGTTTGGCCATAATGACAATCGTTACGTTTGGAGGAAAAAGGGAGAGGCTTGCAAACCGAAGAACACCATTCCAACAGTGAAGCACGGGGGTGGCAGCATCATGTTGTGGGGGTGCTTTGCTGCAGGTGGGACTGGTGCATTTCACAAAATAGATGACATCATGAGGAAGGAAGATTATGTGGATATATTGAAGCAACATCTCAAGACATCAGTCAGGAAGTTAAAGCTTGGTCGCAAATGGGTCTTCCAAATGGACAATGACCCTTAGCATACTTCCAAAGTTGTGGAAAAATGCCTTAAGGACAACAAAGTCAAGGTATTGGAGTGGACATCACAAAGCCCTGACCTTAATCCCATAGAACATTTGTGAGCAGAACTAAAAAAGTGTGTGCGAGCAAGGAGGCCTACAAACCTGACTCAGTTACACCAGCTCTGTCAGGAGGAATGGGCAAAAATTCACCCAACTTATTGTGGGAAGCTTGTGGAAGGCTACCCGAAATGTTTGACCCAAGTTAAACAATTTAAAGGCAATGCTACCAAATACTAATTGAGTGTATGTAAACTTCTGACCCACTGGGAATGTGATGAAAGAAATAAAAGCTGAAATAAATCATTCTCTCTACTATTATTCTGACATTTCACATGCTTAAAATAAAGTGGTGATCCTAACTGACCTAAAACAGGGAATTATTACTAGGATTAAATGTCAGGAATTGTGAAATACTGATTTTAAATGTATTTGGCTAAGGTGTATGTAAACTTCCGACTTCAACTGTATAGAATGAATAGGAATGGGGTGGGTTGAGATTATTAAATATATGTTGATATAGGACTTGTTTTACTGTGGATATAGATACTTTTGTACCTGTTTCCTCCAGCATCTTCACAAGGTCCTTTGCTGTTGTTCTGGGATTGATTAGCACCAAAATACGTTCAGATCTAGGAGACGGAACGAGTCTTCTTCCTGAGCGGTATGACGGCTACTTGGTCCCATGGTGTTTATACATGCGTACTATTGTTTGTACAGATGAACGTGGTACCTTCAGGCGTTTGGAAATTGCACCCAAGGATGAACCAGACTTGTGGACGTCTACAATTTTTTTCTGAGGTCTTGGCTGATTTCTTTTGATTTTCCCATGATGTCAAGCAAAGAGGCACTGAGTTTGAAGGTAGGCCTTGAAGTACATCCACAGGTACATTGACTCAACTGATGTCAATTAGCCTATCAAATGCTCCTAAAGCCATGACATCATTTTCTAGAATTTTCTAAGCTGTTTAAAGGCACAGTCAATTTAGTGTATGTAAACTCCTGACTCATTGGAATTGTGATAGAGTGAATTTTAAGTGAAATAATCTGTCTGTAAACAATTGTTGGAAAAATGACTTGTGTTATGCACAAGTACTTAAAAATCATACAATGTGATTTTCTGGATTTTTGTTTTAGATTCTGTCTCTCACAGTTGAAGTGTACCTATGATTAAAATTACAGACCTCTACATGCTTTGTAAGTAGGAAAACCTGCAAAATCGGCAGTGTATCAAATACTTGTTCTCCCCACTGTATGTTTTGATTTATAATACATTATAAGGCTGCATGATGCGACTCTAATGATGATTTGAAAAAAGTTGCATGAAAGGCATATGCTCTGCTTTTTTTGTGCAGGCTGCACACACTTCATCAGTCTCTCATTCACAAGCACTTGATAATGCCTCGGATTTCCCGGCTGCTTCCTTTTTGTGTGGCCGTAATGCCCCCTAAATAAATTCATGCCTTTTGTGGTCAGTGACCTCTCACTCATATGGCTCTCCGTCATGTGATCGGGCCTTTCTCACAGGCTACAAGTGAAGACAGACACATCGGGGATGCAACTGTGCGCGTCCTTATCCAATTCCGAGGCGCATATTGAAGAACTGTCCACATTTACTTTTCGTTAGCCAACAAAATGAATAGGCCTAACGAACAACAAAATGAATAGGCCTAACGAACAACAAAATGAATAGGCCTAACGAACAACAAAATGAATAGGCCTAACGAACAACAAAAGCACTATTCCCCATATTACGAAAGTTGACCTATTCTGTTCTGTGAGAGAAATAAATATTCCAAACATAGTCTGGGACAGTGGTGGGTTGCGATAGATCCCAAATTAATACAACCACTAGAATAAAAAAAACTGTTTTAAGCAATGAGCCTGACGCAACAGATGATAATGTTTATGTTAAAATGTTGATAAACTATTAGGCTATTTCTTTACATTATAAGCACAGCAATGTGAACACGACAGTAAGAGCTAATGTTCCATTAGCAGGAAAACACCCTTCTCAAAAGGGACCACAAATGTGATTATCTATGTAATGCTTTTATTATAAAGGTGCATTTCTATGTCTGCCAGTTATGCTCTACACTTGTTGTAAAGCAGATTAATGTGCCTCATTTTATGAAATTATTTGGCCACTTTAGTTGTGATACAAACCTTATCAAAACATGTAGGCCTATGGGCTGGGCTACATGGGGTGTGCTGTTTGTTGCATTAAACTGGGCATCATTCACAAATGATAGCCTATCACTTGTAAATTATATATTAATATTGTCACCCATCATGGGGGCGGCAGGTAGCCTAGTGGTTAGAGCATTGGGCCAGTAACCACTAGGTAGCCTAGTGGTTAGAGTGTTGGGCCAGTAACCACTAGGTAGCCTAGGGGTTAGAGTGTTGGGCCAGTAACCACTAGGTAGCCTAGTGGTTAGAGTGTTGGGCCAGTAACCACTAGGTAGCCTAGTGGTTAGAGCATTGGGCCAGTAACCTAAAGATTGCTAGATTGAATTCCAGAGCTGACAAGGTAACAATCTGTTGTTCTGCCCCTGAACAAGGCAGATAACCCACCATTCCTAGGCCGTCATTGTAAATAAGAATTTGTTCTTAACTGACTTGCCTAGTTAAATAAAGATTAAATAAAATATTTAAAATAAATCACTCTATTCTTTATTGAATATTGTCTTTACATATAGTAAATAATATATGTGTGAAATTTGATTTAGAATGGACCATTGTAATGCACCTGTCTCAAAACAGAGGCAGCTGGAAAGAAATACGGAATCTATGCACTTAAATAGTGAATGGAGTCTGCTTTTCCCGTGGTTCATTTTTATGCCAGCCAGTTAGGCTATACACCTGTTGTAAAGAGAAGCAATGTGCTTAATATTAGGTGTGTGTGTGTGTGTGTGTGTGTGTGTGTAAGCCGAGCATGTGAGCGAGAGTGCATTGTTCTAAGGGACATACACTGTGTCCTCTTCCTTCCAGGAACATGCTGTAATCTCATTAGCGTATTCATACACTCATTAGTCAGTCATTTAGACCAATCACCAGGGTAATCGAATCATTCGGCATATATTATCAGAACAGGCCATTATTCTGCATCAGTCATGAGCCAGGGATCCAGTCACCACTTCATGAGACCAGAAATAAACCACAAGAGGACCACTGGGGCGGCAGGTAGCCTATTGGTTAGAGCTTTGGGCCAATAACCGAAAGGTTGCTTGATCGAATCCCCAAGCTGATAAGGTAAGAAATGTGTCGTTCTGCCCTTGAACAAGGCAGTTAACCCACTGTTCCCTGGTAGGCCGTCATTGTAAATAAGAATTTGTTCGTAACGGACTTATCTAGTTAAATAAAGGTAAATAAAAATCACAACCAATATTAAACAACAGTAAGAATTACACCGCAGTCAAAGAACTAATGACATCAAAACGCCATCAATTCCAACAATTTCAGCCTAACACTAAACTTCCTTCTGCCCTACATGACCTCTAAACATCCCTCTGAACTCCACGCCTCAGCTGCAACAACAGTCTGGCATGTCTGCTTACATACACAGCTGTGTGTGTGAGAGAGAGGGACAGAGAGAGAGTGCTACTGTCCAAAAGTCTAGAGTCAATATTGTTTTCATGTTGATGGCCGGTGATCATACTCTGTGACCGCCCAACACTGTCACAAGAAGGGAGGAAGAGGTGATGTTTAACGTGTAGGTGCACTCTGGGTAATAGAGTTCATGTGGTAAGGCTCTTTTGAACCCAGAGTTAGAATAACAAGAACATTGACTGGAGCATCAGTTTGATATCCTCGTATCAACATTGTCATACATACACTAATCGCATTAGGTGCAATGTGAAACATCTCTACGTAGAGACGAGAAGACAATAGCCTTTTGTCTCCAATACACCATTAATAAGTAATACAATGTTTCAGTTCAAGGTCAAACCAGACAGATAACTACCTAGACTGAAACACTGTCACAGTGAATGTGCTGTGGGACCAATATGTGCAGCCAATTGTGTTACTTTATCCTGATTATTTATAACCTTGCTGTTCCCACACCCCTGGAGTCCCCCCATCCCCCCTCACAACAACACCCCCACCTCCTGGTCACACTTTGGCATCATCAGGGAACTCTGTGTCACAAAGGCTCATGGGTTTGCAGCTTAGATTAGCAGCTTCCTGTCAGAAAAATAGCAAAACGGTATCACATAGCGCCGCAAGGGCTCTTAGAAAACAAACACATACACACATGTACACTCTCTATCTCTTTCTATCTCTCTCTCTCTATCTCCCACTCTCTCTCTATCTCTCTCTCTCGCTCCATCTGTCTATCTCTCACTCTCTATCTCTCTCTCTCTCTCTCTATCTCTCTCACTCTCTCTCTCTTCCTCCCTTTAGCTATCCCTCCAGCCATTGGCAGTGAGCTGAAGGAAAATAAAAGGCAGACAGGGTTGTCAGGGGAGAGGTGATGAGGGGTAGAGGGGAGCGAGGTAGGGGGGAGAGAGGGAGAGGTGATAGGGTAGAGGGGAGCGAGGTAGGGGGAAGAGAGGGAGAGGTGATGGGGAGAGAGGGGTAGAGGGGAGCGAGGTAGGGGGAGAGGGGGAGAGGTGATGGGGAGAGAAGGTAGGAGGGGAAAAGGGCAGAGGTGATGGAGGAGAGGGGTAGTAGGGGGAAGAGGGGGAAAGGTGATGGGGAGAGGGGGCTAGGATGAGGAGAGGTGATGGGGAGAGAAGGTAGAATGGGGAAAGGGCAGAGGGGGTTTTGAGGGGGAGAGAAGGTAGGAGAGGGAGAGGTGATGGGGAGAGAAGGTAGGAGGGGGAGAGGGGTAGGAGGGGGAGAGAAGGTAGGAGGGGAGTGGTGATGGGGGAGAGAGGGGTAGAAGGGTGAGGAGGGCACAGGTGTTAGTTAGAATATGTGGGTGTGCGTGCGTGTGTATGCATCACATGTTGTCTACAAATGGCAGATACTCATAAGGCCTGAGAAGCAGATACTCATAAGGCCTGAGAGACAGAGACTCTTAAGGCCTGAGCGGCAGTGACTCATAAGGCCTGAGAGGCAGAGACTCATAAGGCCTGAGAGGCAGAGATTCTTAAGGCCTGAGAGACAGAGACTCATAAGGCCTGAGCAGCAGTGACTCATAAGGCCTGAGGTAGAGACTCATAGGCCTGAGAGGCAGAGACTCATAAGGCCTGAGCAGCAGTGACTCATAAGGCCTGAGAGGCAGAGACTCATAAGGCCTGAGAGGCAGTGACTCATAAGGCCTGAGAGGCAGTGACTCATAAGGCCTGAGATGTAGACTCATAAGGCCTGAGCGGCAGTGACTTATAAGGCCTGAGGTAGAGACTCATAAGGCCTGAGAGGCAGAGACTCATAAGGCCTGAGAGGCAGTGACTCATAAGGCCTGAGAGGCAGTGACTCATAAGGCCTGAGCAGCAGTGACTCATAAGGCCTGAGAGGCAACGGCAGGGGAGAAAAAAATAGGTGGAAATGTATGCAGGTGCGTGTGTGTATGCAAGGGTATCTTTGTAATGTAGTGTTGTTTGTGTTTTAGGATGAGCTATATCTGATCTAGCATCTGGCTCACCAAGGTCACAACTCTCAGGTCAACCTCACCATCACGGAGCAGACAGTCTGACTGCACGGTGTAAACGGGCTTCCTCTCCTTGTCTCCATTCCTCCATCTGCATTGATGGAAAACAACAGGTGACAAGCCAGGTCCTAGTGGGCTAACATCATACTATCATGTTATCAGCGATCCTGTATGTGCACATGCAAAAGTGTGTGTGACAGAGAGATGGGTGTGGTTCTGCACTATATATCAGAGGCGTGTGGTTATCAACAATGAAACAGCGTGTTCTGTCCGTCACAGAGGAAACGTGGTGTGTGTATGTCTGTGTGAGTGTGTGTCTGTGTGAGTGTGTGTCTGTGTGAATGCGTGAACGTCTGATTTCCTGTTCAGCTACACTGAACACAAATATAAACACAACATGTAAAGTGTTGGTCACGTTTCATGAGCTGAAATAAAAGATCCCAGTGATTTTCCGTACGCACATAAAGCTTATTTCTCTGAAATTTTGTGCACAAATTGGTTTACACCCCTGATTGGGAGCATTTCTCCAATGCCAAGATAATCCATCCACCTGACAGGTGTGACATATCAAGAAGCTGATTTAAAAAAGCATGATCATTACACAGGTGCACCTTGTGCTGGGGACAATGAAAGGCCCATCTAAAATGTGCATTTTGGTCACACAACAGAATGCCACAGATGTTTCAAGTTTTGAGGGAGTGTGTAATTGTCATGCTGACTGCAGGAATGTCCCCCAGCGCTGTTGCCAGAACATGTCATGTTCATTTCTGTATTATACATCATTGTTTTGATAATTTGTCAGTACGTCCAATCGGCCACGTGTAACCCCGCCAGCCAAGGACCTCCACATCCGGCTTCTTCACCTGTGGGATCATCTGAGACCAGCCACCCGGACACCCGGAAACTGAGAAGTATTTCTGTCTGTAATGAAGCCCTTTTATGGGGAAAAACTCATTCTGATTGGTTGGCCCTGGCTCCCCAGTGGGTGGGTCTATACCCTCCCAGGCCCATCAATGGCTGTACCCCTGTCCATCATATGATGAACATAATAAACTGAACACATTCTTCATTTTTAAACATATCTGGTGATTTTTATTGACAACTTATTTGACAGAGGATGTGTCTTACAACTCAGTCATTCAACAGATTTCAACATGTTTCCAACCAGATACATCAGTAATGTTATTTATAGGCCTAGATAACAGACGACTCAGACATGTCAAATCATTTTACCAAAAAAAGAAAAAAGTCAACAGAAATGTGAATGTACTCATCTAAACTTGTGAATAATACCAACAAGTAAAACATAGAATGATCTTTAAAATGGAATATAATATATTATTAAATATTTCTAAATTGTACATATTTAATATAGATATAGGCCTTTTTACATACAAGTTATTTTGTACAGAGTTTAATGCAATAACAGATCCACAGGTTATCTTACACTTACTTCTCGCTCGCTCACACACACACACACTTGTGTTTTTACAGGTTATTTTACATGGCGAAGTTCTTTGGTGTAGAACTCCAACATGGGATGGAACATTTGATTATGATGCTGTTGGTGTAGAACTCCAACATGGGATGGAACGTTTGATTATGATGCTGTTGGTGTAGAACTCCAACATGGGATGGAACGTTTGATTATGATGCTGTTGGTGTAGAACTCCAACATGGGATGGAACATTTGATTATGATGCTGTTGATGTAGAACTCCAACGTGGGATGGAACGTTTGATTATGATGCTGTTGGTGTAGAACTCCAACATGGGATGGAACATTTGATTATGATGGGATGGAACGTTTGATTATGATGCTGTTGGTGTAGAACTCCAACATGGGATGGAACGTTTGATTATGATGCTGTTGGTGTAGAACTCCAACGTGGGATGGAACATTTGATTATGATGCTGTTGATGTAGAACTCCAACATGGGATGGAACATTTGATTATGATGCTGTTGATGTAGAACTCCAACGTGGGATGGAACGTTTGATTATGATGCTGTTGGTGTAGAACTCCAACGTGGGATGGAATGTTTGATTATGATGCTGTTGGTGTAGAACTCCAACATGGGATGGAACATTTGATTATGATGCTGTTGGTGTAGAACTCCAACATGGGATGGAACATTTGGATGGAACATTTGATTATGATGCTGTTGGTGTAGAACTCCAACATGGGATGGAATGTTTGATTATGATGCTGTTGGTGTAGAACTCCAACATGGGATGGAACATTTGATTATGATGCTGTTGGTGTAGAACTCCAACATGGGATGGAACATTTGATTATGATGCTGTTGATGTAGAACTCCAACATGGGATGGAACATTTGATTATGATGCTGTTGGTGTAGAACTCCAACATGGGATGGAACATTTGATTATGATGCTGTTGGTGTAGAACTCCAACATGGGATGGAACATTTGATTATGATGCTGTTGGTGTAGAACTCCAACATGGGATGGAACGTTTGATTATGATGCTGTTGGTGTAGAACTCCAACATGGGATGGAACATTTGATTATGATGCTGTTGGTGTAGAACTCCAACATGGGATGGAACGTTTGATTATGATGCTGTTGGTGTAGAACTCCAACATGGGATGGAACGTTTGATTATGATGCTGTTGGTGTAGAACTCCAACATGGGATGGAACGTTTGATTATGATGCTGTTGGTGTAGAACTCCAACATGGGATGGAACGTTTGATTATGATGCTGTTGGTGTAGAACTCCAACATGGGATGGAACGTTTGATTATGATGCTGTTGGTGTAGAACTCCAACATGGGATGGAACATGGGATTTGATTATGATGCTGTTGGTGTAGAACTCCAACGTGGGATGGAACATTTGATAATGATGCTGTTGGTGTAGAACTCCAACATGGGATGGAACGTTTGATTATGATGCTGTTGGTGTAGAACTCCAACATGGGATGGAACGTTTGATTATGATGCTGTTGGTGTAGAACTCCAACATGGGATGGAACGTTTGATTATGATGCTGTTGGTGTAGAACTCCAACGTGGGATGGAACATTTGATAATGATGCTGTTGGTGTAGAACTCCAACATGGGATGGAACATTTGATTATGATGCTGTTGATGTAGAACTCCAACATGGGATGGAACATTTGATTATGATGCTCTTGGTGTAGAACTCCAACATGGGATGGAACGTTTGATTATGATGCTGCTGGTGTAGAACTCCAACATGGGATGGAACATTTGATTATGATGCTGTTGATGTAGAACTCCAACATGGGATGGAACATTTGATTATGATGCTGTTGGTGTAGAACTCCAACGTGGGATGGAACGTTTGATTATGATGCTGCTGGTGTAGAACTCCAACGTGGGATGGAATGTTTGATTATGATGCTGTTGGTGTAGAACTCCAACATGGGATGGAATGTTTGATTATGATGCTGTTGGTGTAGAACTCCAACATGGGATGGAATGTTTGATGATGATGCTGTTGGTGTAGAACTCCAACATGGGATGGAACATTTGATCATGATGCTGTTGGAAAGCCAACATAGTCTCAATGGGGTGACTGACTGATTGATTATTTTGTTTAATTTATTATCTTTAATGCTTTAACCTCACAGCTAAATCAATGACATCAAAAACCACTTTGAGTACAAATATGTTTGGAATGGTATTTGATTGAAGCGGGCCATTTCTTACTTGTAACAAGCCAATGTGTGTTTGTGTGTGTGAGAGAGAAATGAGGTTGGGGACTAGAGTGGTGACAGAGATAGGATCCCAAGGTTATTGCTCTAAAAACATAGAATGATGTAGAGATCTGGAATGACATAGAGACCCCCCCCAGGCATACTTCCTATCCACACCTCGGTTATTAGAGTTGGTGGATGGAGGGGAGGGGGGTGGATGGATTTACGTGCTGCTTGCTTATGTCCATGGTTTAGTGTTGACAGATGGGCTGGGAGGTGGATGCATTCAGCTAACTGAAAGAGAAAATGTCCGAACATCTCAGTGGTTCAGCTGCTAGCTGGACCGAAACAACATAGACTCCCCACAGTGACTGATTTGGGAGAGTCACACACATCACTGTGGGGAGTATCAGAGCTGCAGACCTCGCTCCATTTCCCTGTGTGTTCAGCCAGCTCACATGTTGGGGGTTTGAGAGTGTATGTCTGGAGTGTTCTAGTGAAGAAGGCACTGAGTTGTGAGCGTTGTTGATAATAACACAGTACCTGCCATGCCCAGACTGACAGCCAGCCATGGTATCCATGGTTACAGTACACCGTGTTCTACAAGCAGAAGGCTTTAGTTTAGTTTTGAAGTTGCTAGATTATTCTATTATATTGTCTCTGTTGATTTTGTTGTTTTCCCTCCTCTTCTCTCAACCTTCAAAGTCTGGTTTGTGGTGGGGTTGAAGGGTAAAGGGAGGTTGCCCTTGGTAACAACTGGTTGTAGTTGGTGAAGCGAGGAGTGTCTGTTTCTAGATGGAAAAGCGAGGGAGGTTGTTAAGAGGACTGCGTCCTGGTTTGGGGTAGGAGGGTATTGTCATCTCTATAAGTCTCCTATTTAAACATGGGGTAGGGTTTGAGCTATAGGTTTAGAGTTGTGTGTGTATGTTGATGCAATGTGTGTGTGTATGTGTGTGTGTGTTGATGCAATGTGTGGTGTGTGTGTGTGTGTGTGTGTGTGCATGTGTGTGTGTGTGTTGATTCAGTGTGTGTGTGTGTGTTGATGCAGTGTGTGTGTGTGTGTGTTGATGCAGTGTGTGTGTGTGTTTTGGGAGCCTATAGACTGGTCTCTCGCAGGAACATGGTGCCGATGCTGTAGGACACTTTCCTCAGGGGCTCTGGGGGGGCGGAACGGGAGCTTGTCAGGGAGGTGTGGCTATGGGAAGTCCCTCCCTCCAGGAAGTAGCATGTTCCCGGGATCTCCTTCGGAAAATTATCAGGAAGCTCCAACCGGGAACGAGGGACGAAAGAGAAGGAGCAATCATCTTTCAGCAGCCTGGAGAGAGGGAAAGAAAGAGGAGAGAGATTTAAAAACACGATGACTGTGTGTTATATTTGGCTGCAGAGTGGGTTTGGCTATTTCTCCAAACAGCAGTGACTCTCCAGGGAGTGATGTAGCCTTGTTCAGAATGAGATAAGGCCAATCACAAACCCAGGCATTATTCACAAGCTACAGTTGTGTGTTTGTGCTGCAGGGGGTATCTGTGTACACACACACACACACACACACACACACACACACACACACACACACACACACACACACACACACACACACACACACACACACACACATACCACACACACACACACACACTGCATCACACACACACACACACACACACAAGCAAGCAATTACACAGTGTGTACATATGCTGAGTCCACAGAGATATTAGCAGAGGAGGCAGAACACACACTGGATTTATTAATCACCATTCACACACACACACACAGGTTGGTTTAAATCTGCAACAATTAGCCCTCTGTGTCGTGCAAATAATTTGTGATTCTGAGAAGAGAACGTCCTTGACTGCAAAAATAGAGAGGTTTCCAAGGCAACGCTTTTGACTCACTGACTCACATAAGGGACACCATAGACAGGGAGAGAGAGGGAAAAAGAGAGATAAGAAGGAGAGAGAGAGAAAGAAAGAGAGGGAGAGAACACTATGATCAGTTCTCATCACAAAGTGCCTCCACAGGCAGCGTTTGACTCAACATCAGAGTCACTGTGTGTGTGTGTGTGTGTGTGTGTGTGTGTGTGTGTGTGTGTGTGTGTGTGTGTGTGTGTGTGTGTGTGTGAGTGTGCTTGCGGGCGTGTGTTTATGACGTATCACAAATGCAGTGACTGGACGTGACTGTTTCTTACTCAAATGTCCTTAGAGACTGAAAGCTGCTCTATTGCCATTCATTCTCCCCCCCCACACACACACACACACACACACACACACACACACACACACACACACACACACACACACACACACACACACACACACACACACAGACACACACACACACACACACACACACACACACAGACACACACACACACAGACACACACACACACACACACAGACCACACACACAGACCACACCACACACACACACATACACACATACACACACACACACACACACACACACACACACACACACACACACACACACACACACACACACACACACACAGGTGTACTCACCAGTATGTGGTTGGGCTGACGTTGATGCATCGAGGGTGGCTCCCAGACTCAAACTTGCTGGCCAGTGTGACATTGTTGCCAAACAGACAGTACCTGGGCATCCTCACCCCAACCACCCCCGCCAACACTGAGCCTGTATGGATACCTATACGCAGCTGAAATATGCAGAGACGGAGAGTAGAGGGAGAAGCAGAGAGAGAGAGATATCAGTTGAACACTGTTTTAGTAGGCTGAGGGCTGAGCTGAACACTGTTGGAGTTAGCAACATGACAAAACAGACCTATACACTGAGTATACTAAACACTAGGAATACCTTCCTGATATTGAGTTGCATCCCCCCTCTCAGAACTTCCTCAATTTGTCGGGGCATGGACTCTACAAGGTGTTGAAAGCGTTCCACAGGGATGCTGGCGCATGTTGACTCCAATGCTTCCCACAGTTGTGTCAAGTTGACTGGATGTCCTTTGGGTGGTGGACCATTCTTATTACACACGGGAAACTGTTGAGCGTGAAAAACCCAGCAGCGTTGCTGTTCTTGGCACAAACCGGTGTGCCTGGCACCTACTACCATACCCCGTTCAAAGGCACTTAAATATTTTGTCTTGCCCATTGACCCTCTGAATGACACACATACACAATACATTCTCAATTGTCTCAAGGCTTAAAACTCCTTCTTTAACTTGTCTCCTCCCCTTCATCTACACTGGTTGAAGAGGATTTAAGTAACATCAATAAGGGATCATAGCTTTCACCTGGATTCACCTGGTCAGTCTGTCATGGAAAGAGCAGGTGTAATTATAAGTATATTATTATAGCTGGGATTTAAATTTGATCATGGCACTTTAAACACACTTCATTGTAGGTCTGACACACAACACACAAACACACATCATCTCTAATGATCCACTTCAGTATCTCATCTCCACGGTTACTAACGGCACTGAGCACATGCCAGCACACTGATGTGGGTAACCTTGGCAATGAGAGAGAGCGAGAGCAGAGAGAGAGTGAAGAGGGGGAGGAAGAGAGAGCGAGGAAAATGTGAGGGCAAAGGTGTGCTATTCTGATCAAACTGTTATAGAGATGGACATATTGGTATTGGCTAGTTCTGATCACACTGTTATAGAGATGGACAGATTGGTATTGGCCAGTTCTGATCACACTGCTACAGAGATGGACAAATTGGTATTGGCTAGTTCTGATCACACTGTTATAGAGATGGACAGATTGGTATTGGCTAGTTCTGATCACACTGCTACAGAGATGGACAGATTGGTATTGGCTAGTTCTGATCACACTGTTATAGAGATGGACAGATTGGTATTGGCTAGTTCTGATCACACTGCTACAGAGATGGACAGATTGGTATTGGCTAGTTCTGATCACACTGCTACAGAGATGGACAAATTGGTATTGGCTAGTTCTGATCACACTGATACAGAGATGGACAGATTGGTATTGGCTAGTTCTGATCACACTGCTACAGAGATGGACAGATTGGTATTGGCTAGTTCTGATCACACTGTTATAGAGATGGACAGATTGGTATTGGCTAGTTCTGATCACACTGCTACAGAGATGGACAGATTGGTATTGGCTAGTTCTGATCCCACTGCTACAGAGATGGACAGATTGGTATTGGCTAGTTCTGATCACACTGCTACAGAGATGGACAGATTGGTATTGGCTAGTTCTGATCACACTGTTATAGAGATGGACAGATTGGTATTGGCTAGTTCTGATCACACTGCTACAGAGATGGACAGATTGGTATTGGCTAGTTCTGATCACACTGCTATAGAGATGGACAGATTGGTATTGGCTAGTTCTGATCACACTGTTATAGAGATGGACAGATTGGTATTGGCTAGTTCTGATCACACTGCTACAGAGATGGACAGATTGGTATTGGCTAGTTCTGATCACACTGTTATAGAGATGGACAGATTGGTATTGGCTAGTTCTGATCACACTGTTATAGAGATGGACAGATTGGTATTGGCTAGTTCTGATCACACTGCTACAGAGATGGACAGATTGGTATTGGCTAGTTCTGATCACACTGCTACAGAGATGGACAAATTGGTATTGGCTAGTTCTGATCACACTGATACAGAGATGGACAGATTGGTATTGGCTAGTTCTGATCACACTGCTACAGAGATGGACAGATTGGTATTGGCTAGTTCTGATCACACTGTTATAGAGATGGACAGATTGGTATTGGCTAGTTCTGATCACACTGCTACAGAGATGGACAGATTGGTATTGGCTAGTTCTGATCACACTGCTACAGAGATGGACAGATTGGTATTGGCTAGTTCTGATCCCACTGCTACAGAGATGGACAGATTGGTATTGGCTAGTTCTGATCACACTGTTATAGAGATGGACAGATTGGCATTGGCTAGTTCTGATCACACTGTTATAGAGATGGACAGATTGGTATTGGCTAGTTCTGATCACACTGTTATAGAGATGGACAGATTTGTATTGGCTAGTTCTGATCACACTGCTACAGAGATGGACAGATTGGTATTGGCTAGTTCTGATCACACTGTTATAGAGATGGACAGATTGGTATTGGCTAGTTCTGATCACACTGTTATAGAGATGGACAGATTGGTATTGGCTAGTTCTGATCACACTGCTACAGAGATGGACAGATTGGTATTGGCTAGTTCTGATCACACTGCTACAGAGATGGACAGATTGGTATTGGCTAGTTCTGATCCCACTGCTACAGAGATGGACAGATTGGTATTGGCTAATTCTGATCACACTGCTACAGAGATGGACAGATTGGTATTGGCTAGTTCTGATCACACTGTTATGGAGATGGACAGATTGGTATTGGCTAGTTCTGATCACACTGCTACAGAGATGGACAGATTGGTATTGGCTAGTTCTGATCACACTGTTATAGAGATGGACAGATTGGTATTGGCTAGTTCTGATCACACTGTTATAGAGATGGACAGATTGGTATTGGCTAGTTCTGATCACACTGCTACAGAGATGGACAGATTGGTATTGGCTAGTTCTGATCACACTGCTATAGAGATGGACAGATTGGTATTGGCTAGTTCTGATCACACTGCTACAGAGATGGACAGATTGGTATTGGATAGTTCTGATCACACTGCTACAGAGATGGACAAATTGGTATTGGCTAGTTCTGATCACACTGCTACAGAGATGGACAGATTGGTATTGACTAGTTCTGATCACACTGTTATAGAGATGGACAGATTGGTATTGGCTAGTTCTGATCACACTGCTACAGAGATGGACAGATTGGTATTGGCTAGTTCTGATCACACTGTTATAGAGATGGACAGATTGGTATTGGCTAGTTCTGATCACACTGTTATAGAGATGGACAGATTGGTATTGGCTAGTTCTGATCACACTGTTATAGAGATGGACAGATTGGTATTGGCTAGTTCTGATCACACTGCTACAGAGATGGACAGATTGGTATTGGCTAGTTCTGATCACACTGTTATAGAGATGGACAGATTGGTATTGGCTAGTTCTGATCACACTGTTATAGAGATGGACAGATTGGTATTGGCTAGTTCTGATCACACTGCTACAGAGATGGACAGATTGGTATTGGCTAGTTCTGATCACACTGTTATAGAGATGGACAGATTGGTATTGGCTAGTTCTGATCACACTGCTACAGAGATGGACAGATTGGTATTGGCTAGTTCTGATCACACTGCTACAGAGATGGACAGATTGGTATTGGCTAGTTCTGATCCCACTGCTACAGAGATGGACAGATTGGTATTGGCTAGTTCTGATCACACTGCTACAGAGATGGACAGATTGGTATTGGCTAGTTCTGATCACACTGTTATAGAGATGGACAGATTGGTATTGGCTAGTTCTGATCACACTGCTACAGAGATGGACAGATTGGTATTGGCTAGTTCTGATCACACTGCTATAGAGATGGACAGATTGGTATTGGCTAGTTCTGATCACACTGCTACAGAGATGGACAGATTGGTATTGGCTAGTTCTGATCACACTGCTACAGAGATGGACAGATTGGTATTGGCTAGTTCTGATCCCACTGCTACAGAGATGGACAGATTGGTATTGGCTAGTTCTGATCACACTGCTACAGAGATGGACAGATTGGTATTGGCTAGTTCTGATCACACTGTTATAGAGATGGACAGATTGGTATTGGCTAGTTCTGATCACACTGCTACAGAGATGGACAGATTGGTATTGGCTAGTTCTGATCACACTGCTACAGAGATGGACAGATTGGTATTGGCTAGTTCTGATCACACTGTTATAGAGATGGACAGATTGGTATTGGCTAGTTCTGATCACACTGCTACAGAGATGGACAGATTGGTATTGGCTAGTTCTGATCATACTGCTATAGAGATGGACAGATTGGTATTGGCTAGTTCTGATCACACTGTTACAGAGATAGACAGATTGGTATTGGCTAGTTCTGATCCCACTGCTACAGAGATGGACAGATTGGTATTGGCTAGTTCTGATCACACTGTTATAGAGATGGACAGATTGGTATTGGCTAGTTCTGATCCCACTGCTACAGAGATGGACAGATTGGTATTGGCTAGTTCTGATCACACTGCTACAGAGATGGACAGATTGGTATTGGCTAGTTCTGATCACACTGCTATAGAGATGGACAGATTGGCATTGGCTAGTTCTGATCACACTGTTATAGAGATGGACAGATTGGTATTGGCTAGTTCTGATCACACGGTTATAGAGATGGACAGATTTGTATTGGCTAGTTCTGATCACACTGCTACAGAGATGGACAGATTGGTATTGGCTAGTTCTGATCACACTGTTATAGAGATGGACAGATTGGTATTGGCTAGTTCTGATCACACTGTTATAGAGATGGACAGATTGGTATTGGCTAGTTCTGATCACACTGCTACAGAGATGGACAGATTGGTATTGGCTAGTTCTGATCACACTGCTACAGAGATGGACAGATTGGTATTGGCTAGTTCTGATCCCACTGCTACAGAGATGGACAGATTGGTATTGGCTAGTTCTGATCACACTGCTACAGAGATGGACAGATTGGTATTGGCTAGTTCTGATCACACTGTTATAGAGATGGACAGATTGGTATTGGCTAGTTCTGATCACACTGCTACAGAGATGGACAGATTGGTATTGGCTAGTTCTGATCACACTGTTATAGAGATGGACAGATTGGTATTGGCTAGTTCTGATCACACTGTTATAGAGATGGACAGATTGGTATTGGCTAGTTCTGATCACACTGCTACAGAGATGGACAGATTGGTATTGGCTAGTTCTGATCACACTGCTACAGAGATGGACAGATTGGTATTGGCCAGTTCTGATCACACTGCTACAGAGATGGACAGATTGGTATTGGCTAGTTCTGATCCCACTGCTACAGAGATGGACAGATTGGTATTGGCTAGTTCTGATCACACTGCTACAGAGATGGACAGATTGGTATTGGCTAGTTCTGATCACACTGTTATAGAGATGGACAGATTGGTATTGGCTAGTTCTGATCACACTACAGAGATGGACAGATTGGTATTGGCTAGTTCTGATCACACTGTTATAGAGATGGACAGATTGGTATTGGCTAGTTCTGATCACACTGTTATAGAGATGGACAGATTGGTATTGGCTAGTTCTGATCACACTGCTACAGAGATGGACAGATTGGTATTGGCTAGTTCTGATCACACTGCTATAGAGATGGACAGATTGGTATTGGCTAGTTCTGATCACACTGTTATAGAGATGGACAGATTGGTATTGGCTAGTTCTGATCACACTGTTATAGAGATGGACAGATTGGTATTGGCTAGTTCTGATCACACTGCTACAGAGATGGACAGATTAGTATTGGCTAGTTCTGATCACACTGCTACAGAGATGGACAGATTGGTATTGGCTAGTTCTGATCATACTGCTATAGAGATGGACAGATTGGTATTGGCTAGTTCTGATCACACTGTTACAGAGATAGACAGATTGGTATTGGCTAGTTCTGATCCCACTGCTACAGAGATGGACAGATTGGTATTGGCTAGTTCTGATCACACTGTTATAGAGATGGACAGATTGGCATTGGCTAGTTCTGATCACACTGTTATAGAGATGGACAGATTGGTATTGGCTAGTTCTGATCACACTGTTATAGAGATGGACAGATTGGTATTGGCTAGTTCTGATCACACTGCTACAGAGATGGACAGATTGGTATTGGCTAGTTCTGATCACACTGCTACAGAGATGGACAGATTGGTATTGGCTAGTTCTGATCACACTGCTACAGAGATGGACAGATTGGTATTGGCTAGTTCTGATCCCACTGCTACAGAGATGGACAGATTGGTATTGGCTAGTTCTGATCACACTGTTATAGAGATGGACAGATTGGTATTGGCTAGTTCTGATCACACTGTTACAGAGATGGACAGATTGGTATTGGCTAGTTCTGATCACACTGCTACAGAGATGAACAGATTGGTATTGGCTAGTTCTGATCACACTGCTATAGAGATGGACAGATTGGCATTGGCTAGTTCTGATCACACTGTTATAGAGATGGACAGATTGGTATTGGCTAGTTCTGATCACACTGTTATAGAGATGGACAGATTGGTATTGGCTAGTTCTGATCACACTGCTACAGAGATGGACAGATTAGTATTGGCTAGTTCTGATCACACTGCTACAGAGATGGACAGATTGGTATTGGCTAGTTCTGATCACACTGCTACAGAGATGGACAGATTGCCAGATGTTATGAGGAAAGAGTGAGGGGAGATAGATAGAAAGAGATGGAGAAGTAGAGACAAGTTAATGTGTTGTACTTTGATCTTTCTCTCTTGTACAAATGGACCCCTCTACCCTCTGTTTCTCTGTCCCCCTCTCCCCTCTCTAGTTCTCTGTCCCCCTCTCCCCTCTCTGTTTCTCTGTCCCCCTCTCCCCTCTCTGTTTCTCTGTCCCCCTCTCCCCTCTCTGTTTCTCTGTCCCCCTCTCCCTCTCTGTTTCTCTGTCCCCTCTACCCTCTCTAGTTATCTGTCCCCTCTCCCCTCTCTGTTTCTCTGTCCCCCTCTCCCCTCTCTAGTTCTCTGTCCCCTCTCCCTCTCTAGTTATCTGTCCCCTCTCCCCTCTCTGTTTCTCTGTCCCCCTCTCCCCTCTAGTTCTCTGTCCCCCTCTCCCCTCTCTAGTTCTCTGTCCCCATCTCACCTCTCTAGTTCTCTGTCCCCCTCTCCCCTCTCTGTCCCCCTCTCTCCCCCTCCCCTCTCTAGTTCTCTGTCCCCCTCTCCCCTCTCTGTTTCTCTGTCCCCTCTCACCTCTCTGTTTCTCTGTCCCCCTCTCCCCTCTCTAGTTCTCTGTCCCCCTCTCCCCTCTCTAGTTCTCTGTCCCCTCTCCCCTCTCTAGTTCTCTGTCCCCTCTCCCTCTCTAGTTCTCTGTCCCCCTCTCCCCTATCTGTTTCTCTGTCCCCCTCTCCCCTCTCTAGTTCTCTGTCCCCCTCTCTCCCCTCTCTAGTTCTCTGTCCCCCTCTCCTACTTTTCCCCCCCTCCCCTCTATCTCTCACTCTTCTGTGAGTCAGCACAGAGTCAGAACAGACCAATCAAAACACACTGCAGCTCTAAAGCAGCCAATCCCAACCGACAGCTGTGAGGTACATTGAACACGGTTCTCTAGACCATTGTGGTGGTCTGTGTTCTGGAATATGTGATTTTAAAACAGTAATATGGGTCAAAACTATCTCTCTCTCTTTCTCTCCTCCTCCTCTCTCTCTCCCTATCTCTCTTTCTGTCTCTCCCTCTCCCCACCTCTCTCTTTCTCTCCTCCTCCTCTCTCTCTCTCTCCCTATCTCTCTCTCTGTCTCTCCCTCTCCCCACCTCTCTCTCTTTCTCTCCTCCTCCTCTCTCTCCCTCTCCCCACCTCTCTCTCGTTCATAGACTAGTTTACATAACACAGTGGTATTGGCTAGTTGTGAACACGCTGACTGAAGAGCGTTTATCCGGCTGAAGTGGTTTGAACGAGCAGAGCATCTCCTCTTTTCCTCAGAGCAAGGGAACAAAGAATGAGAGAGAGAGAGAGAGGGAAAGAGAGAGACAGAGAGAAAGAAAGAGGGAGAGAGACAGACAGATAGACAGCGAGACAGAGTACAGGGCTACAGGGCATAGCTATGCCAGTCTATTTCTGGAACAATGGCCAGTGAATTAATCACAACTATAGGCCACAAACACAAACACACACAAGCACAGACACACACCAGACACACGCACACATATACACACAGACGCATAGCTACACGCAATTACACACACACACACACACACACACACACACACACACACACACACACACACACACACACACACACACACACACACCAGACACATGCCCTCAGGTGCACAGACTGATACAGGCATACACATGCATGGCCACACGCATGCACACACACACGCACACACACAACATTAGAATTGTGTAGTTGCCGTTTTTAAGGACAAAAGGACTCTCTTTCTCTCTCTCTGAAATGTCCTCTTCGCATCAGAGTTAGAATGAATAGAGAGAAACCAATCATGCAGCTCTACAGACAGACAGATAGTTTAAACAGTGTTCCTTCTAGACAACCAGCAGAGCTCTCCTTCAGAAGCCTGGTTTGAGCCAGGACAAACAGCACATTCAGAAAATGTTCAAACCCCTTGACATTTTCCACACTTTGTTACGTTACAGCCTTATTCTAAATAGGATTTCCCTCATCAATCTACACACAATACTCCATAATGACAAATGAAAAACAGGTTTTTATAAATTTGTGTAAATATATTAAAAATAAAAAGGGTCTTGAATACATATTTATATCAGGTGCATCCTGTTTCCATTATCATCCTTGAGATGCTTCTACAACTCGATTGGAGTTCACCTGAGGTAAATTAAATTGATTGGACATGATTTGGAAAGGCACACATCTGTCTATATAAGGTCCCACAGTTGACAGTGCATGTCAGAGCAAAAAACAAGCCATGAGCTCGAAGGAATTGTTCGTAGAGCTCCGAGACAACATGGTTTTGAGGCATGAATCTGGGGAAGGGTACACAAACATGCAACATTGAAGGTCCCCAAGGACACAGTGGCCTCCATCATTCTTAAGTGGAAGAAGTTTGTAACGACCAAGACTCTTCCCAGAGCTGGCTGCCCGGCCAAACTGAGCAATCGGTGGAGAAGGGTCAGGGAGGTGACCAAGAACCCAATGGTCACTCTGACAGATCTCCAGAGTTCTTCTGTGGAGATGGGAGAACCTTCCAGAAGGACAACTATCTCTGCAGCACTCCACCAATCAGACCTTTATGGTAGAGTGGCCAGACAGAAGCTACTCCTCAGTAAAAAAGCACATGACAGCCCGCTTGGAGTTTGCCACAAGGCACCTAAAGACTCTCAGACCATGAGAAACAAGATTCTCTGGTCTGATGAAACCAAGTTTGAACTCTTTAACTTGAATGCCAAGTGTCACGTCTGGAGGAAACCTGGCACCATCCCTATGGTGAAGCATGGTGGTGGCAGCATCATGCTGTGGGGATCTTTTCCAGCTGAGACTAGTCAGGATCGAGGGAAAGATGAACAGAGCAACGCACAGAGAGAACCTTGATGAAAACCTGCTCCAGAGCGCTCAGAACCTCAGACTGGGGCGAAGGTTCACCTTCCAACAGGACAATGCAGGAGTGGCTTCGAGACAAGTCTCTGAATGTCCTTGAGTGGCCAAGCTAGAGCCTGGACTTTAACCCGATCTAACATCTCTAGAGAGACCTGAAAATAGCTGTGCAGCAACGCTCCCCCTCCAACCTGACAGAGCTTGAGAGGATCTGGAGAGAAGAATGGGAGAAACTCCCCAAATACAGGTGTGCCAAGCCTGTAGTGTCATATCTAAGAAGAGTCGAGGCTGTAATCTCTGCCAAAGGTGCTTCAACAAAGTACTGAGTAAAGGGTCTGAATACTTATGTACTTTATTTATTTTTCAAAAACATCTAAAAAACTATCTTTGCTTTGTTATAATGGGGTATTGTGTATAGATTGATGAGGGGGGGGGGGGCGACTATTTAATCCATTTCAGAATAAGGCTATAATGTAACAAAATGTTGAAAAGTCAAGGGGTCTGAATACTTTCCGAATGCACTGTATCCAGCTCACCATATAGCTACATACAGTCACAACCAAAATTATTGGCACCCTTCGTAAAGATGAGCACAAAATACAGCATTAATAATACAAATAATGAGCTGTATTGTATGGTCAAAAGTACTAAATTATATTGTTTTATACAAACACAATTGCTCTAGAAAAATATTTTGTTTAAACAAGGAATACTATTTTTCTCAAAAAGATAGGGGCTCAAATAATTGAAACCCCATTTTTCTGTGAGTAATTGTGCTGGTATAAAATAATATAATTTCCCCATGTTCAGTATTTGTATAATTTATTTTATACACTCTTTTTTACTCATCTCTATTAAGGGTGCCAATAATTTCGGTCGTGACTGTACATGTGATCCCCAGCACCCTTGTTGTCATGCCGATAGACAGAGACAGAGATTGTGTGAGGTTGGTTATTTTTATTGCTGATTGCCATAAATAGAAAGTCTAGGTTGAAGCATGCTAGAAGCCCCCCCACACACACACACACACCATGTTTTGTATTGTCAGTGCTGACTCTGACAGCTGTAACAGAAAAGAGCCTCTACCTATGGAGATGTGAGGAAGATAGACTGCCTGAACGTGACCTTCTCTGTAACGTAACACAATACAACCCAACACAAAGCTCATGTATTTCCTGTAACACAATACTGTAACACAATACAACCCAACACAAAGCTCATGTATTCTCTGTAACACAATACAACCCAACACAAAGCTCATGTATTTCCTGTAACACAATACAACCCAACACAAAGCTGTAACATGTATTTCTCTGTATTTCCTGTAACACAATACAACCCAACCCAACTGTAACAAAGCAACCCAACACAAAGCTCATGTATTCTCTGTAACACAATACAACCCAACACAAAGCTAACACAATACAACCCAACACAAAGCTCATGTATTCTCTGTAACACAATACAACCCAACACAAAGCTCATGTATTTCCTGTAACACAATACAACCCAACACAAAGCTCATGTATTTCCTGTAACACAATACAACCCAACACAAAGCTCAACTGTAACACAATACAACCCAACACAAAGCTCATGTATTTCCTGTAACACAATTCATGTATTTCCTGTAACACAATACAACCCAACACAAAGCTCAACCACAATACAACCCAACACAAAGCTCATGTATTTCCTGTAACACAATACAACCCAACACAAAGCTCATGTATTTCCTGTAACACAATACAACCCAACACAAAGCTCATTCTCTGTAACACAATACAACCCAACACAAAGCTCATGTATTTCCTGTAACACAATACAACCCAACACAAAGCTCATGTATTTCCTGTAAACAATACAACCCAACACAAAGCTCATGTATTTCCTGTAACACAATACAACCCAACACAAAGCTCATGTATTTCCTGTAACACAATACAACCCAACACAAAGCTCATGTATTTCCTGTAACACAATACAACCCAACACAAAGCTCATGTATTTCCTGTAACACAATACAACCCAACACAAAGCTCATGTATTTCCTGTAACACAATACAACCCAACACAAAGCTCATGTATTTCCTGTAACACAATACAACCCAACACAAAGCTCATGTATTTCCTGTAACACAATACAACCCAACACAAAGCTCATGTATTCTCTGTAACACAATACAACCCAACACAAAGCTCATGTATTTCCTGTAACACATTAAAACAACAGCGTAACAGAAACAACCGGCATTAATTAGCCAAAAACAGCCCCTGCTGCCATGTCACGATTCTCCCATCACCATGGCAACTGCACACTACGCATTCCCATGTTCTATCCATCACGTGACGACCGGTGTGTCGGCAATAAGTCAATTACACACATGCGTGCTGTGATCACACACTGCAAGCATTATTATGCACACGGACATCTACAAACACTCATTTATTATACACACACAAAAACACAAACCCATTGTAGTGTCGGTGTGTGTGTGTGTGTGTGTGCATGCCGTGTGCTCCCTTCCTTGTGAAGACACGTTTCATCTCATCGTCAGTAAAGGGGAAGATGAGAGGGGCTCCATTGTCAGCATCTACAGCTGGTTAAGAACTTCCTTCCCAATGGGCCACGACGATTATAACACACACACATCTGGGACTGTCAGCCAGCCAATGGGACGAAGCAACTAGCACAACACAGCTAGCACAATACAGCTAGCATGACACAACACAACACAGCTAGCACAACACAACACAGCTAGCACAACACAACACAGCTAGCTCAACACAACACAGCTAGCACAACACATCACAACACAGATAGCACAACACATCACAACACAGATAGCACAACACAGCTAGCACAACACAACACAGCTAGAGCAACACAGCACGGCCTAGCACAACATAACATAACACAGCTAGCACAACATAATACAACACAGCTAGCACAACACATCACAACACAGCTAGCACAACACAACACATTACAATGGGAGCAAATGAAGCATGGTCGGCAGAACAAGCAAGGAGGTGGCCAAAGCCAAGCACGAGCTAGCGAGATTCTCGTGTTGTAGCATGTATTCCATTAGGGAATGCCTCCTCTGTGAAGTGTGCATGTGCACAAACTCAATTCGACCTTGCACTCCTACTAAAAAACTGCTTTTAAACTTATAAAACTGAGTGCACTGTGTTCATAGCGGATTCTAGTTTTGGGAACAGAAACATTTTTTGAGATCAGATGTTTCATCGATGACAACTTGGCCCCGTTTCACCTAGTTCCATCCTCTCCCACTACCAGCGACTGGACTTCCTCTCACTACCATATTTGGTGGTAAGAAAACTTTCTAAATGGATGTTTCAGCTCTATAGCCCCTGTGACATGTCTGGGTTACCCCTTCTGTCTGTGGCACAACACAGCACCGCACTGATAAGCTGATGGATGCTTTAAATTCCAGGTGTAAACCACATATACATTTGAATGAGAAGAGAGACAGACAGTAGGAGGAGAGAGTGACAAGAGAAAGAAAGAAAGAAAGAAAGAAAGAAAGAAAGAAAGAAAGAAAGAAAGAAAGAAAGAAAGAAAGAAAGAAAGAAAGAAAGAAAGAAAGGAGAGTAAGGAAGGAAGTGAGGAAAAAGAGGAGGAGTGAAAAGGGACAGAAAAGATGACAGAAAAAGAGAGTGAGGGAGAAATAGCCCATCCCCTCTCCTGTGCCAAGCGAAGACTCACCTTGATGGACTTGCCGTCCGGCGTTAACACCTCCTCTGACAGCTCCATCATCTTCAGGGCCATGAGTGCGATTGGCTTGGCATGGCTGTCAATCTTCCTGTGGAGCCCGCCCGCAACACAGTAGGCGTCGCCTATAGTCTCAATCTATATGGGGATTGGAGAAGAGTCCATGAAGCCATGACGATTTCATTTGATTTGAGTTCTATACTTAATCAAATTTAAATATTTTCATAACATTTATCCTGACAGGGTTATTGGCAGAATTAAAATAAACACTCAGACAAGCTGTACCTGACGACAAGAAACACAACTCTAATTTTCTTCCAGTCACAGTCATTTATCCAGATTAACCATGACAATGGGAACATATGGGACTCCTCTCTCCCCCCCTCTCCCCCCCCCTCTCCCCTTCCTCACATAGAGCAGGAAAATAGAAAGGAGAAAGTGGAGACGAGAGGAAATAGAAGTAGAAAGAGAGAAGGGGAAGAGTCAAGTAAAAAAGTAGAAGGTTGAGGAGAAAGGAAAGGAAGGGTAAGAAAAGCTGCTGTATCTGTGCTGACTCAAACCCTGGTGAAGGACGAGAGCTGATGTAGTGCTAGATGGATGGAGGGATGGATAGAGAGCTGATGTAGTGCTAGATGGATGGAGGGATGGATAGAGAGCTGATGTAGTGCTAGATGGGTGGAGGGATAGATAGAGAGCTGATGTAGTGCTAGATGGATGGATAGATAGAGAGCTGATGTAGTGCTAGATGGATGGATAGAGAGCTGATGTAGTGCTAGATGGATGGATAGGAGCTGATGTAGTGCTAGATGGATGGATAGAGAGCTGATGGATGGAGATGGATGGATAGAGAGCTGATGTAGTGCTAGATGGATGGATAGAGAGCTGATGTAGTGCTAGATGGATGGATAGAGAGCTGATGTAGTGCTAGATGGATGGAGGGATGGATAGAGAGCTGATGTAGTGCTAGATGGGTGGAGGGATAGATAGAGAGCTGATGTAGTGCTAGATGGATGGAGGGATAGATAGAGAGCTGATGTAGTGCTAGATGGATGGATAGAGAGCTGATGTAGTGCTAGATGGATGGATAGAGAGCTGATGTAGTGCTAGATGGATGGATAGAGAGCTGATGTAGTGCTAGATGGATGGATAGAGAGCTGATGTAGTGCTAGATGGATGGATAGAGAGCTGATGTAGTGCTAGATGGATGGATAGAGAGCTGATGTAGTGCTAGATGGATGGATAGAGAGCTGATGTAGTGCTAGATGGATGGATAGAGAGCTGATGTAGTGCTAGATGGATGGATAGAGAGCTGATGTAGTGCTAGATGGATGGAGGGATGGATAGAGAGCTGATGTAGTGCTAGATGGATGGAGGGATGGATAGAGAGCTGATGTAGTGCTAGATGGATGGAGGGATGGATAGAGAGCTGATGTAGTGCTAGATGGATGGAGGGATGGATAGAGAGCTGATGTAGTGCTAGATGGATGGAGGGATGGATAGAGAGCTGATGTAGTGCTAGATGGATGGAGGGATGGATAGAGAGCTGATGTAGTGCTAGATGGATGGATAGAGAGCTGATGTAGTGCTAGATGGATGGATAGAGAGCTGATGTAGTGCTAGATGGATGGAGGGGATGGATAGAGAGCTGATGTAGTGCTAGATGGATGGAGGGATGGATAGAGAGCTGATGTAGTGCTAGATGGATGGAGGGATAGATAGAGAGCTGATGTAGTGCTAGATGGATGGAGGGATGGATAGAGAGCTGATGTAGTGCTAGATGGATGGAGGGATGGATAGAGAGCTGATGTAGTGCTAGATGGATGGAGGGATGGATAGAGAGCTGATGTAGTGCTAGATGGATGGAGGGATGGATAGAGAGCTGATGTAGTGCTAGATGGATGGAGGGATGGATAGAGAGCTGATGTAGTGCTAGATGGATGGAGGGATGGATAGAGAGCTGATGTAGTGCTAGAGATGGATGGATAGAGAGCTGATGTAGTGCTAGATGGATGGAGGGATGGATAGAGAGCTGATGTAGTGCTAGATGGATGGAGGGATGGATAGAGAGCTGATGTAGTGCTAGATGGATGGAGGGATGGATAGAGCTGATGTAGTGCTAGATGGATGGAGGGATGGATAGAGAGCTGATGTAGTGCTAGATGGATGGATAGAGAGCTGATGTAGTGCTAGATGGATGGATAGAGAGCTGATGTAGTGCTAGATGGATGGAGGGATGGATAGAGAGCTGATGTAGTGCTAGATGGATGGAGGGATGGATAGAGAGCTGATGTAGTGCTAGATGGATGGAGGGATAGATAGAGAGCTGATGTAGTGCTAGATGGATGGAGGGAGGGATAGAGAGCTGATGTAGTGCTAGATGGATGGAGGGATAGATAGAGAGCTGATGTAGTGCTAGATGGATGGAGGGATGGATAGAGAGCTGATGTAGTGCTAGATGGATGGATAGAGAGCTGATGTAGTGCTAGATGGATGGATGGAGTGATGGTTGTTAATGGACGCACTGGGCCTTGTTGTAATACCACTCTGTCAGGCAGCCAGTATTGACACAATGTTGTTAAGCACTGTTGCATTAGCCATTAATCAGTGTGTTTTTCCACCCGGTACATATGCACGCACGCACGCACACACACGCACACACACAGTGCTGATATAAAACACAACTTGATTGATCCTTGTATTTACCCACGGCAGCACCATTACTCAATTGCACTATACCTCTCCTATGTGGACAGATGACACATATCAGGGTTGGAGTCAATTCAGCATTTCTGAATTTAATCCAATTCAAACAATGAATTTCAATTTAATTTCAATTGGCCACACTCCACAGGAAGCATAATTTTAATTTAATTTGATTTGAGTCAACTGAGATGTGTAACAAGAAAACCTCATTCATTTGACAAATCTACCACTTATTAATACAACTATAATACACATACCATTTGAAATATGTGTCACGTTCTGACCTTAGTTCCTTTGTTTGGTCTTTGTTTTAGTGTGATCAGGGCGTGAGTTGGGGTGGGCAGTCTATGTTCTTTTTTCTATGATTTGGGATTTCTGTGTTTGGCCTGGTATGGTTCTCAATCAGAGGCAGCTGTCAGTCATTGTCCCTGATTGAGAACCGTACTTAGGTAGCCTGTTTTAACCCTTGAGTTGTGGGTGATTAATTTCTGTTCTGTGTTTTACTTCACCATTCAGGACTGTTCATTTTGTCATTTTATTGTTTTTGTTCAGTGTTCAGTTTTCTCATTAAAACAATATGGACACTAACCACGCTGCGCATTGGTCCTCCGATCCTTCCTACTACTCCTCGTCAGTGGAGGAAGAAGACCGTTACAATATGAGCTTTATTTTAACTCAAATATGTCAAACAGTTTGATCTAATGCATTATGGGAAAATATTTTGTTTCTGATATTTAAAAATATTTAAGGGAGTTATGAATTATTAAAGACAACCCACAATATGATCTTAGAGTATTTCTAGACCACTAATTATTTTTTACTGTTTTAGGAAAATTAGTTTTAGTTTTCTAATGCCGAATGGTATTGGTAACCAAGTCTAAATAAACATTGCTATGGTGATGTGTAGAATAAATAAGTCATTTGAAATTCATTTAATTAAATTCTATTTCCTTTAATTTGAATGCATTCTAAATTCTGCTTCCTGTGGGGTGTGGCCAATTCAAATTCAATTCAAATACAATAATTGAAATGGAATTAAAGAGCAATTCGTAACTCAATTCAGAATCGACCCAAACCCTGAAACATATAACAACAACCATGCACTGTACAGTTTGTGACGTGCAAACAGGTGTGTTCCCACCTTATACACATCTAGGATTCCACACTGGTAGTCAAACAGGTGTGTTCCCACCTTATACACATCTAGGATTCCACACTGGTAGTCAAACAGGTGTGTTCCCACCTTATACACATCTAGGATTCCACACTGGTAGTCAAACAGGTGTGTTCCCACCTTATACACATCTAGGATTCCACACTGGTAGTCAAACAGGTGTGTTCCCACCTTATACACATCTAGGATTCCACACTGGTAGTCAAACAGGTGTGTTCCCACCTTATACACATCTAGGATTCCACACTGGTAGTCAAACAGGTGTGTTCCCACCTTATTCACATCTAGGATTCCACACTGGTAGTCAAACAGGTGTGTTCCCACCTTATACACATCTAGGATTCCACACTGGTAGTCAAACAGGTGTGTTCCCACCTTATTCACATCTAGGATTCCACACTGGTAGTCAAACAGGTGTGTTCCCACCTTATTCACATCTAGGATTCCACACTGGTAGTCAAACAGGTGTGTGTTCCTACCTTATACACATCTAGGATTCCACACTGGTAGTCAAACAGGTGTGTTCCCACCTTATACACATCTAGGATTCCACACTGGTAGTCAAACAGGTGTGTTCCCACCTTATACACATCTAGGATTCCACACTGGTAGTCAAACAGGTGTGTTCCCACCTTATACACATCTAGGATTCCACACTGGTAGTCAAACAGGTGTGTTCCCACCTTATACACATCTAGGATTCCACACTGGTAGTCAAACAGGTGTGTTCCCACCTTATACACATCTAGGATTCCACACTGGTAGTCAAACAGGTGTGTTCCCACCTTATTCACATCTAGGATTCCACACTGGTAGTCAAACAGGTGTGTTCCCACCTTATTCACATCTAGGATTCCACACTGGTAGTCAAACAGGTGTGTTCCCACCTTATTCACATCTAGGATTCCACACTGGTAGTCAAACAGGTGTGTTCCCACCTTATTCACATCTAGGATTCCACACTGGTAGTCAAACAGCTGTGTTCCCACCTTATTCACATCTAGGATTCCACACTGGTAGTCAAACAGGTGTGTTCCCACCTTATTCACATCTAGGATTCCACACTGGTAGTCAAACAGGTGTGTTCCCACCTTATTCACATCTAGGATTCCACACTGGTAGTCAAACAGGTGTGTTCCCACCTTATTCACATCTAGGATTCCACACTGGTAGTCAAACAGGTGTGTTCCCACCTTATTCACATCTAGGATTCCACACTGGTAGTCAAACAGGTGTGTTCCCACCTTATTCACATCTAGGATTCCACACTGGTAGTCAAACAGGTGTGTTCCCACCTTATACACATCTAGGATTCCACACTGGTAGTCAAACAGGTGTGTTCCCACCTTATACACATCTAGGATTCCACACTGGTAGTCAAACAGGTGTGTTCCCACCTTATACACATCTAGGATTCCACACTGGTAGTCAAACAGGTGTGTTCCCACCTTATACACATCTAGGATTCCACACTGGTAGTCAAACAGGTGTGTTCCCACCTTATACACATCTAGGATTCCACACTGGCAGTCAAACAGGTGTGTTCCCACCTTATACACATCTAGGATCCCACACTGGTAGTCAAACAGGTGTGTGTTCCTACCTTATACACATCTAGGTTTCCACACTGGTAGTCAAACAGGTGTGTTCCCACCTTATACACATCTAGGATTCCACACTGGTAGTCAAACAGGTGTGTTCCCACCTTATTCACATCTAGGATTCCACACTGGTAGTCAAACAGGTGTGTTCCCACCTTATTCACATCTAGGATTCCACACTGGTAGTCAAACAGGTGTGTTCCCACCTTATTCACATCTAGGATTCCACACTGGTAGTCAAACAGGTGTGTTCCCACCTTATTCACATCTAGGATTCCACAATGGTAGTCAAACAGGTGTGTTCCCACCTCATACACATCTAGGATTCCACACTGGTAGTCAAACAGGTGTGTTCCCACCTTATTCACATCTAGGATTCCACACTGGTAGTCAAACAGGTGTGTTCCCACCTTATTCACATCTAGGATTCCACACTGGTAGTCAAACAGGTGTGTTCCCACCTTATACACATCTAGGATTCCACACTGGTAGTCAAACAGGTGTGTTCCCACCTTATTCACATCTAGGATTCCACACTGGTAGTCAAACAGGTGTGTTCCCACCTTATTCACATCTAGGATTCCACGCTGGTAGTCAAACAGGTGTGTTCCCACATTATTCACATCTAGGATTCCACACTGGTAGTCAAACAGGTGTGTGTTCCTACCTTATACACATCTAGGATTCCACACTGGTAGTCAAACAGGTGTGTTCCCACCTTATTCACATCTAGGATTCCACACTGGTAGTCAAACAGGTGTGTTCCCACCTTATTCACATCTAGGATTCCACACTGGTAGTCAAACAGGTGTGTGTTCCTACCTTATACACATCTAGGATTCCACACTGGTAGTCAAAGCGTGTGTAGAGCTCGTTGAGCATGCTGATGACCTGCATGGGGGTACACTGGGCACACACTGCCGTGAAGCCCACGATGTCAGAGAACAGCATGGTGACATCATCAAACTTCCTGGCGGGGACAGACTCCCCCTGCCACAGCTTCTGGGCCACATCACCAGGAAAGATGGAGTAGAGAAGGTCTACTGTCCTCCTCTTCTCCTCTTCTAGAGCTTGGTGTGTCTTTTCTAGAGTTGCCTGGGGAAGAGCACAGGGATAGAAATACAATTAGTAGAATGGGGATGATGGAGTAGAGGTTTAGTGACCAACGCGTTTTCTCTTTTTCTGAAGCTGGATGAGTGGGCTGCTGAATGTCTACGTGACAGAATAATGAGTATGAGCACACGTGTATGTGTGTGTGACCGTGTGTGTGCACTTGTGTTTGTGTGTGCATATTGCATGTGTGTTTGACTGTACCTTGAGTTTGTCCATCCTGTTCTTGAGGCCGTCCTGTGCCTTGGCCTGCTGTCCCACCAGTATGACATCACGCGTGGCGTCGTGGATGGGGATGTCTGACAGGTAGAGGCCCCTGCCCATCAGCTCCTCCAGCTTGTCCACCCGGGGGGAACCCAGGAACATCAGAGTAGAGGATTCTGGGACATGAATCATCTGACCCTTCACCTCCATCACCTGGCAAAGAGAGAGAAAGAGCAAGAGAGAGAGAGAGAGAGGGTGTGGGGCAGAAGACAGGGAGAGGGGTTATTCATGTGATAAAGAGATCAATGGAATGCAGACTGTGGGGAATGCAGTGCCTTCAGAAAGTATTCACACTCCTTGATTTTGTTGTGTTACAAAGTGAGATTAAAATTGATTTCATTGTCCTTTTGTTGTCAATGATCTACACAAAATACTCCAATGTCAAAGTGGAAGAAAAATGTGGAAAATTCAACACTACTATATGTTGATTAGATAAGTATTCAACCTCCTGAGTCAATACATGTTAGAATGACCTTTCGCATCATTTACACCTTTCGGGGTACAGTCTCGGAGAGTGATCCACACCTGGATTGTGCAAAATCTGCCCATTATTCTTTTCAGAAATGTTCAACCTCTGTAAAATTGGTTGTTGCTAAACAACCATTTTCAAGTCTAGCCATACATTTTCTAGAAGATTTAAGTCAAAACTGTAAGTCGGCCCCTCAGGAACATTCACTATCTTCTTGGTAAGAAACTCCAGTGTAGATTTGGCCTTGTGTTTAAGGTTATCCTCTAGGATTTTGCCTGTGCTTATCTCTATTACGTCACTTTTTAATCAGGAAAATCTCCTAGTCCTTAACGATTACAAGCATACACATAACATGATGCAGCCACCACTATGCTTGAATATATGGAGAGTGGTACTCAGTAATGTGGTGTATTGGATTTGCCCCAAATATAACACTTTGTATTCAGGACATAAAGTTAATTGCTTTGCCACATTTTTTGCAGTATCACTTTAGTGCCTTGTTGCAAACAGGATGCATATTTTGGAATATTTTTTTTTTTCTGCACAGGCTTCCTTCTTTTCACTCTGTCAGTTAGGTTAGTATTGTGGAGTAACTACAATGTTGTGGAGCCATCCTTAGTTTTCTCTTGTCACAGCCATTAAACTCTGTAACTGTTTTAAAGTCACTCTTTGCCTCATGGTGAAATCCCTGAGCGTTTTCCTTCCTCTCCATTAACTGAGTTAAGAAGGACGCCTGTATCTTTGTAGTGACTGGGTATATTGATACACCATCCAAAGTGTATTTAATAACTTCACCATGTTCAAACGGATATTCAATGTCAGCTTTTATTTATTTTACCCATCTACCAATAGATCTACCAATGTGAGGCATTGGAAAACCTCCCTCTGATTCAGAGGGGTTTGGTTAAATGCGGAAGACACATTTCAGTTGAATTATTTCTGTTGTGCAACTGCTCAAGTGTCCCCATCTCCCTTTCCCTGGTCTTTGTGGTTGAATCTGTGTTTGTAATTCACTGCTCGACTGAGGGACCTTACAGATAATTGTATTTGTGGGGAACAGAGATGAGGTAGTCATTCAAAAAACATGTTAAACACTATTATTGCAGACAGAGTGAGTCCATGCAACTTATTATGTGACTTGTTAAGCACATTTTAACTCCAGAACGTATTTATGCTCCTTACCATAACAAGTGGGTTGAATATTTAGTGACTCAAGACATTTCAGCTTTTCATTTATTATTAATTTGTAAAAACTAAATTATAAAACCATAATTATGAAATGTTGTGTTGGCCAGTGACAAAAAAATGGAAATGTGATCAATTTCAGATTCAGGCTGTAACACAACATGAAGGGGCGTGAATACATTCTGGAGGCCCTGTAGAAGAAGGAAGCAGTCATTGGCATCAACTGCCCACAATGTGGTTACTGAAATCCGATTTGACTACATTGGGCTGTTTTCGCTGTATTTTTATTATATATATAAACGCTAACCCTTTCTAAAAAGCTGGTAGCATAGCTAGCCAAACAGAAATTGGTTGTGGTAGTCATTTTTAAGTGTAAGGCACTTGATTGGTGAAGATGACATCCATTGACATCCATACAGGCATTATACTCCGATGTTTACCTCAACGTAGTGTGAAATACACATATAAACAGTAGGTTAAATTTAGGATCATGTTGATGGGCGGCAATGTAGAGATTCTGGATCTATCCCCCAAGGAGGGACACGTGGCGTTTCCATTACCTGATCTATAAACACAACCATAGAAATATTATTCAGAAACGTTAAGAGGA
>NC_056442.1:48751851-48781851 GCF_018296145.1 Oncorhynchus tshawytscha | reverse complement strand
CCCTGCTCTCCCTTACTCTCTGGGTCATAATGAAAGTCACTGCTCTCCCTTACTCTCTGGGTCAAAATGAAAGTCACTGCTCTCCCTTACTCTTTGGGTCATTATGAAAGTCCCCGCTCTCCCTTACTCTCTGGGTCATTATGAAAGTCACTGCTCTCCCTTACTCTCTGGGTCATAATGAAAGTTACTGCTCTCCCTTACTCTCTGCGTCATAATGAAAGTCACTGCTCTCCCTTACTCTCTGGGTCATAATGAAAGTCACTGCTCTCCCTTACTCTCTGGGTCAAAATGAAAGTCACTGCTCTCCCTTACTCTTTGGGTCATTATGAAAGTCCCCGCTCTCCCTTACTCTCTGGGTCATTATGAAAGTCACTGCTCTCCCTTACTCTCTGGGTCATAATGAAAGTCACTGCTCTCCCTTACTCTCTGGGTCATAATGAAAGTCACTGCTCTCCCTTACTCTCTGGGTCATAATGAAAGTCACTGCTCTCCCTTACTCTCTGGGTCATAATGAAAGTCACTGCTCTCCCTTACTCTCTGGGTCATAATGAAAGTCACTGCTCTCCCTTACTCGCTGGGTCATAATGAAAGTCACTGCTCTCCCTTACTCTCTGGGTCATAATGAAAGTCACTGCTCTCCCTTACTCTCTGGGTCATAATGAAAGTCACTGCTCTCCCTTACTCTCTGGGTCATAATGAAAGTCACTGCTCTCCCTTACTCTCTGGGTCATTATGAAAGTCACTGCTCTCCCTTACTCTCTGGGTCTTAATTACACTACAGAGAGTGGAGAGGATGACCATATGACACCAGTGATAAAAACAGGTTCATGATGTACGTGCTCTTAAGGTTACACAGTAACAAGCTGCACAAATTCAAACTGACGATAGTAGTTGGAGAAGATGGATTACTGTGGGTGGGGTGGGGTGGGGTGTTCTGGTTAGGTGAAGCGAATAATTTGTTATTTTTTTTAATTTATTTAACCTTTATTTAACTAGGCAAGTCAGTTAAGAACAAATTCTTACTTACAATGACAGCCTACCAAATGGCAAAAGGCCTCCTACAGGGACGAGGGCTGGGATTAAAAAGAAAAATATAGTACAAAACACACATCACGACAAGAGAGAAACCACAACACTGCATAAAGAGAGACCAGCACAAAACATGGTACAAACATTATTGGGCAGGATGGGAAGGGGTGATTTACTGGTTAGAAGGTGAAGACAGGGGTTTGAAGTGAAGGAGCTACAGACAGAGGAGGAGTGTAAGGTGCTGGGTAGATGAGTACAGTCCTGACGGCGTGCCAATAAGATGTCTCCTCTGTGTGCAGAAAGGTGTATACACACACAGCTGGAGGGCTCCCAGCATCAGTGTGTGTGTGTGTGTGTGTGTGTGTGTGTGTGTGTGTGTGTGTGTGTGTGTGTGTGTGTGTGTGTGTGTGTGTGTGTGTGTGTGTGTGTGTGTGTGTGAGAGAGAGAGAGGGGGGAGTTAAAGGAGTAAAGGAAAAGGAGAGTGAGACATTGGTACCACAGACAGAGAAGAGAGAGACAAAAGAGAGAGAGGGAGGAAAGAGAGAGAGAGAGAGAGAGAGAGAGAGAGAGAGAGAGAGAGAGAGAGAGAGAGAGACAAAGAGAGAGAGGGAAAGAGAGAGAGAACGAGAGAGAAAAACAACGAGAGAGAGGGAGAGAGAGAGAGAGAGAGAGACAGACAGAGACAGAGAGGGAGTGAGACAGAGAGAGAGAGAGAGAGAGAGAGAGAGAGTTTTGAGTTTTTATAAAACCTTTATTTTTTACTCAGGTGTTAACATAAATAATGACACACTGCCTTTTCAGAAATGAAACAACAAATGTAATTCCTAAACAAAAATAAATACATAACATATACATTCAACTTATTTCATCAGCAAAAAATAATTTCCCCTCCTCTACAAAACAAAGCGCTCCTTCGTGGGCCCACTTCTCCTCAAATAATAGGAGATCTTTTACAGCTGAAAAGAACTCAAAATTTACTTTTATTCTTGCTTTCACTAATCCTTTAAAAACACATCTTACATCCTGCCCATATCCCGTTTCTATCCTATGTTTCCTACTCAGAAAAATTGACATCTTAGCTTGTCCCAAAATAAAATTTAACATTTGACATTTTCTTTTCTGTTGTTTACTATATTGAAACCCCAAAATAAAAACAGTGTTATTGAAAAACTCCCCTACAGCTTTAAACAAAGATTCCAGCATTTCCAATAGAGGTTTTATCCTCTCACACTCCATAAAACAGTGAAAAATGGTTTCTCTTATATTACAAAAAGGACATCCATCTCTAACATCTGAGTTAATAACAGATACAAAAGCATTAACTGCAATGATGCCATGTAAAACCCTCCATTGCATATCACCAGTACCCTTTTGTAACGGTGGCTTGTACAGTGCTCTCCATGCTGGCTTTACCTTGTCATCAATGCCCAATTTTACCCTCCATGGAGTGTCTTTTCTATTTTTCAATTTATCTTTATTCAACACCTTGACACACCCCCTATACAAGTCCTTCCCATTCACCTCATCCAAACCCACCTCCTCCAACCCTCTCAAATCCAGCAATAACGCCTTTCTTTCTGACTCTGGGATATTTGGTGTAATCCCTAGTTTTGGAAATGAGACGTCTTCATCTTGCATCTTCTTCTTGTGGCTACTAAGCATACCCCATTCTTCCGCTGACAGAGCCTTCCTACAGCTCCCCAGCATTTGTCCGACAATCCTTTCCGACCTCATCCCCAAATGTTCTGCCACCCGTCTTCCATCCATTAAGGCGGGCCCAGCCATGGCCATTAACTGTCTTAAGGTGATGATTTTCCCCTTCACCAGAATCTTGGAGAAATGTGGAACAGCTGCAGTTGTACAATCCAGTCTTGCCCCATACACCAGAGGTTCCTCCAATAGCCAATGCACTGACTCCGCTGAAGTTCGTCTGGACACCTTCATTATGCTCCACACTCTGAGAAGGCCTCTGTAAAACGGAGGTACTCCCTCCCTAGAAATCCGGCTACTATCAACCAGAAAAAAAGCCTTCTTTAAACCTAATCCTCCAACCCGCTGTAATACAAGACCTGCCACCCCTCTCCACACCACATTTTCCGGTCCATAAAGCAACCTTTGAATAAACTGAAACCGGAAAGCAGCAGCCCTACTAGCAAGATGTACAAGACCTTGTCCCCCCTCCTCTTTTGACAAATACAAAACACTTTGTGGAACCCAGTGATATTTATCCCAAAAGAAATCCACAATAATTGCCTGTATCTTAGCCAGAAGGCCAGATGGTGGTTCTAAAACTGACAACCGATGCCACAGTGCAGAGGCAATCACATTGTTAACTATAATAGTGCGCCCCCTATATGACATACGAGATAATAACCACCGCCATCTCCTCATCCTCCCTTCCACCATTTCAACCACCCCACTCCAATTTTTTTCCATAGTCCCCTCATCTCCTAGGTACACTCCAAGATACTTGAAACCTCCCTTACACCATTCTAGCCCCCCTGGCAAAGCCATGATCCCTCCAGACCATTCTCCAATCTGTAAAGCACAACTCTTTTCCCAATTTACCTTTGCAGAGGATATTCCCTAAAACGATCAACCATTAGACTCAAGCTATCCACCTCCGCTTGATTTTTCACTAGCACAACTACATCATCAGCATAGGCTGAGAGACGAATAGGAGGAATATCCTCTGAAAGGCACACCCCTGCAATGCGACTTCTAATGCTATTTAGTAGTGGCTCTATAGCAATGGCATATAACATCCCTGACATAGAACATCCCTGCCTAATACCTCTACACACTTTAAAAGGAGCACTCAAACCACCGTTAACTTTCAATACACTTTCAATGTCACCATATATCACCTTGATCATGGCAATAAAACCAGAGCTGAACCCAAACGCCTCAAACGTGTGCCATAAATATTGATGTTCAACTCGGTCAAATGCCTTTTCCTGATCAATTGAAATTAGACCAGCATCCAACACAATAGCCCTATAGACGTCCAAAAAAATCACGAATCAGAGAAATGTTATCCCCTATCTGCCTGCCAGGAACACAGTAGGACTGATCCATATGTATGATTTGCCCCATCACCTCCCTCAGCCTGTTGGACAAAGCCTTTGACAATATCTTATAATCAGTGCACAATAAAGCCACCGGCCTCCAGTTCTTCACCTCCCTCGGGTCACCCTTTTTGGGCAGTAGGGTGAGGACAGCCCTTCTGCAGCTTATTGGTAGTAACCCTCCGGTTAAACTATCATTAGCTACTTCTAACCAATCCTCTCCCAACATAGCCCAAAAAGACTTAAAAAAGTCAACGGGAAGCCCATCAATGCCTGGTGCCCTTCTATTTTCCATGTCTTTTAATGCAGTGTATAAATCCTGCAAAGACAATGGTTGCTCAAGCGCAACCTGAGCTTCTGCAGCCACCTTTGGGAGCCCATCAAAGAACTGCTGTGTCACTGTTTTGTCCTCTTTGTACTCACACTTGTAGAGCTCAGCATAGAACTCTACTGCCCTCTTTCTAATTTCACTAGGGCTAGTGAGCTCTTGTCCAACAGCTGATTTGAGACAATGAATAATTTTTCTTTGTCCATTCTTTTTCTCTAAACCAAAGAAAAATTTGGATGAGGCATCCATTTCAGATATTCCCTGAAACTTACTTCTCACCAGTGCCCCCTGTGCTCTGATACCCAGCAGGTCTGCCAATGCAGCTTTTCTCCTCTTGAGGACCTGAGTATGGCCTCGATCTCCTGTGGTCTCAACCAACGTCATGAGTTCCACTATTTCAATCTCTAGGGCTTTCATTGATCTGGTGATATCCTTGGTGACATTCCTCGTGTATTGATTACAAAATTGTTGAATCTGGATTTTCCCTATATCCCACCACTGTTGAAGGGATACAAAACTGGCCTTTTGAGACCTCCACCTCTCCCAAAAAAAACTGAAACAGTTCCTGAAGTGAGCATCACTCAATAAAGTTATATTAAAATGCCAGTATGCGCTTTTGGGTTTTACATCGTTAATGAACACCACCTCTGTTATTAAACAATGATCAGAAAATCCCACTATCACACTTGATTTACAGACCTGAGATTGATGCTCAAAAACATAAAACCTATCTAACCTGGCCATAGAGATGATGTTCTCTCTCACATGCGCCCAGGTGTACTGCCTTGTTCCTCCATGTTGACTCCGCCAAATATCACACAGTTCATTTGTTACAATGAGGCGTTTTAAAAACATCCTTGAGGCTATATGAGGTTCTTGATGATTTCTATCTAAATCGCTAACTGTGCAGTTAAAATCCCCAGCAATAAACAAATAATCTTCTTTGTTACATTTCTCAATGGTATTTGATAGTGTCTCTAAAAAACATACCCTCTCAACTGTCACCACTGGGGCATATACATTTATCAGACACATAGTGATGTTTTCATACCTTGCTCTAACTTTTAATAACCTCCCCTCAACTACCTCTTCAACCTCATATGACAATGGCAAAAACCCTTTTGAGAACAAGATAACCACACCCCCACTTTTTGAGTTTTCATGACTACACACCACTGCCCCCCCACTACTGTTGCCACATAACTTCATTTTCCAAATTACTATGCGTTTCTTGTAGAAAAATTATGTCACTTCCCTTTCCCCTAATTAACTCATACACCATGGCTCTAACATCTCTTAACATCTCTTGCATCTCTTAACATCTTTAACATCTCTTGCCCCATTTACGTTTAAAGAAGAGATCTTAAAACTGCTCATGGATAAAAAAAAACATACAGAGGAAGATACAGCCACCACATCTCTTTACAGAGTTAAGACTGCAACTGAACTCTTTCATTTTCTTTAGAATTTACATCACTTATCACTCTCGTGACCACTTTCTTGAGTCTAGCAATTTCAGGGCTTTTCAAACTTCCCCCTGTAATTTCTGACATCAGAAACTTTGCTGATTCAATAAACAATTCACGTTCAGGGAAAAAATCAGTTACATTGTAATCCTGCATATATTTCTTCCCTTTTGTCAACTTCAGAAATTGACGTATCCTCTCGATCCCATACCTCCCTTCCACCCCATTTATCTCACTATATTGTTGTGACGCGTCAGATGACTCACTCTCGCTATCCTCCCCAGAAGAATCCTCCACCATCTCTACAACTTGTTCATCTTCAACTGATTTATCACTCTCTACCTTTCTCTTAGAATTAGACCCTTCACCACCCCTTAAATTCTTCCTTTTACTCCTCGGTATTTTGAAAACATCCGCTTCCTTTTCCGTTATTTCAATCTCCTCTTGACTTCCAATTTCATTTTCCAGCACCACCTCAGCGACGGCAGTCGCAATCTCACCTACTGTTTCCCCTCCCTCTTTGTTCTGATCTACCACAATTGCCCCCGTATTCACACTGCCTTCCTCTACCTACTTTTCCAACCACATCTGCCCACCTTCTCTCTTCCCCTGCACCCGTAGTATTTTCATCCCTTCGCGGTGTTGCGTTAATTGCACCCGCACTAAAGCTACTACCAGGCTCAGCTCGCTCATTCTCGGGACAACTACGCACCAAATGCCCCTCTCTTCCACATCCAAAACATTTCATTGATTCAGTAGATGCATAGAAGACATAATCAAATCCATCAATCTTAAATCTAAACTCTAAATTCAGTTCATCTCCTTCCTTTTTTAAAATCATATGCACTTGTCTCCTATGAGACACGACATGTTTCAACAACGGAGATTTGCATCCAAAAAGAACCTTCTTTATTGTAGATACAATTTGACCATGGAGAGAGAACTCTCGCTCTAACACTTCATCTCTAACAAATGGTGGCACGTTAGAAAGCATAACTTTCTTTGCCGGATTCATAAGCGGAAATACCGGCGTCTGTGTCTCCCGCAACACAACACCTCTCTCAACTATTTTATTCACCTTTTCAATTGAATCTAAAAATATCACTACAGCGCTATTCATCCTTGAGGCTGATTTGATGCTATCATACCCAATGATAGCACCCACAGCCAAGCTACATACTTCCACTGAACACCCGACCGCAGCAGGAATCTTTACTCCATGCCTCCGACTAAGTTTTTCAAACTCTTCATTTCCGCGAGTGGCCATAGGAACCAGCCCCACCCGCTGGTTGTGCCCTCGCGAAAAACCAACCTCAAAGATCCCACCACCCCTATACGTGGTTAGTGATAGTTTAAACAAGATACCCTTAAAACAACTAAACTAATCAATATATATATATATATACATACCAAAACCCAATAGAGTGAAAAGAAATTCCATTCGCACTCACAATCACTCCTGCTTGACGACTCACTCCCAGCATGCACTCCCAGCATGCACTCCGACGAGAGAGAGAGAGAGAGGAGAGAGAGAGAGAGATAGAGAGATAGACAAGGCAAGAAGGGCCTTTATGCCATCAAAAGGAACATAAAATTCGACATACCAATTCGGATTAGAGGTCAATCAGAATGGCCGATTAATTAGGTCCGATTTCAAGTTTTCATAACAATCGGAAATCGGTATTTTTGGACACCTATTTGGTCGATTTTATTATTTTTATTTTATTTTTTATTATACCTTTATTCAATCTTCATTTAACCAGGCAAGTCAGTTAAGAACCCATTCTTATTTTCAATGATGGCCTAGGAACGGTGGGTTAACTGCCTTGTTAGGGGGAAAACGACAGATTTTTACCTTGTCAACTCGGGGATTCAATCTTGCAACCTTACAGTTAACTAGTCCAACGCTCTAACCACCTGATTACATTGCACTCCACGAGGAGACTGCCTGTTAAGCGAATGCAGTAAGCCAAGGTAAGTTGCTAGCTAGCATTAGACTTATCTTATAAAAATCAATCAATCAATCATAATCACTAGTTAACTACACATGGTTGATGATATTAGTAGTTTATCTAGCGTGTCCTGCGTTGCATATAATCGATGCGGTGCTTATTCGTGAAAAAGGACTGTCGTTGCTCCAATGTGTACCGAACCATAAACATCAATGCCTTCCTTAAAATCAATACACGGAAGTATATATTTTTAAACCTGCATATTTAGCTAAAAGAAATCCAGGTTAGCAGGCAATATTAACCAGGTGAAATTGTGTCACTTCTCTTACATTCATTGCACGCAGAGTCATATGCAACAGTTTGTATATGCAACAGTTTGGGCCGCCTAATTTGCCAGAATTTTACGTAATTATGACATAATATTGAAGGTTGTGCAATGTAACAGGAATATTTAGATGCCACCCGTTAGATAAAATACGGAACGGTTCCGTATTTCACTGAAAGAATAAACGTCTTGTTTTCGAAATTATAGTTTCCGGATTTGAACATATTAATGACCTAAGACTCGTATTTCTGTGTGTTATTATGTTATAATTAAGTCTATGATTTGATAGAGCAGTCTGACTGAGCGGTGGTAGGCACCAGCAGGCTCGTAAGCATTCATTCAAACAGCACTTTCGTGCGTTTTGCCAGCAGCTCTTCACAATGCTTCAAGCATCGGCCTATTAATCGGTATCGGCCTTTTTTGGTCCTCCAATAATCAGTATCGGCGCTGAAAAATCATAGTCGGTCGATATCTAAGGATGTGTCTAAAAATACTTGAATCAGTTATAGAACACATTGACCTTTATGGTTGTGAGGTCTGGGGTCCGCTCACCAACCAAGAATTCACACAATGGGACAAACACCAAATAAATACTCTGCATGCAGGATTCTGCAAAAATATCCCCAGTGTAAAACGTAAAACACCAAATAATGCAAGCAGAGCAGAATTTGTCCGATACCCGCTAATTATCCAAATCCAGAAAAGAGACGTCAAATTCTACAACCACCTAAAAGGAAGCGATTCCCAAACCTTCCATAACAAAGCCATCACCTACAGAGAGATGAACCTGGAGAAGAGTCCCCTAAGCAAGCTGGTCCTGGGGCTCTGTTCATAAACACAAACACACCCCACAGAGCCATCACCTACAGAGAGATGAACCTGGAGAAGAGCCCCCCCAAGCAAGCTGGTCCTGGGGCTCTGTTCACAAACACAAACACCCCCCACAAAGCCCCAGGACAGCAACACAATTAGATCCAACCAAATCATGACACATTGGAAAGAATGAACAAAAACACAGACCAAACTAGAATGCTAAACAGAGAGTATACAGTGGCAGAATACCTGACCACTTTGACTGACCCAAACTTTAAGAAAAGCTTTGACTATGTACAGACTCAGTGAGCATAGCCTTGCTGCCGTAGGCAGACCTGGCTCGCAAGAGAAGACAGGCTATGTGCACATTGCCCACAAAATGAGGTGGAAACTAAGCTGAACTTCCTGCCAAATGTATGACCATATTAGAGACACATACAGTGGGGCAAAAAAGTATTTAGTCAGCCACCAATTGTGCAAGTTCTCCCACTTAAAAAGATGAGAGAGGCCTGTAATTGTCATCATAGGTACACTTCAACTATGACAGACAAAATGAGAAAAAAAATCCAGAAAATCACATTGTAGGATTTTTAATGAATTTATTTGCAAATTATGGTGGAAAATAAGTATTTGGTCACCTACAAACAAGCAAGATTTCTGACTCTCACAAACCTTCTTTAAGAGGATCCTCTGTCCTCCACTCGTTACCTGTATTAATGGCACCTGTTTGAACTTGTTATCAGTATAAAACACACCTGTCCACAACCTCAAACACTCCTAACTCCACTATGGCCAAGATCAAAGAGATGTCAAAGGACACCAGAAACAAAATTGTAGACCTGCACCAGGCTGGGAAGACTGAATCTGCAATAGGTAAGCAGCTTGGTTTGAATAAATCAACTGTGGGAGCAATTATTAGGAAATGGAAGACATACAAGACCACTGATAATCTCCCTCGATCTGGGGCTCCACACAAGATCTCACCCCGTGGGGTCAAAATGATCACAAGAACGGTGAGCAAAAATCCCAGAACCACACGGGGGGACCTAGTGAATGACCTGCAGAGAGGTGGGACCAAAGTAACAAAGCTGATGGTAATCAGTAACACACTACGCCGCCAGGGACTCAAATCCTGCAGTGCAACAAAGGAGTGGCTTCGTAAGAAGCATTTCAAGGTCCTGGAGTGGCCTAGCCAGTCTCCAGATCTCAACCCCATAGAAAATCTTTGGAGGGAGTTGAAAGTCCGTGTTGCCCAGCAACAGCCCCAAAACATCACTGCTCTAGAGGAGATCTGCATGCAGGAATGGGCCAAAATACCAGCAACAGTGTGTGAAAACCTTGTGAAGACTTACAGAAAACATTTGACCTCTGTCATTGCCAAGAAAAGGTATATAACAAAGTATTGAGATAAACTTTTGTGATTGACCAAATACTTATTTTCCACCATATTTTGTGATAAATTCATTAAAAATCCTACAATGTGATTTTCTGTTTTTTTTTTTCTCATTTTGTCTGTCATAGTTGAAGTGTACCTATGATAAAAATTACAGGCCTCTCTCATCTTTTTAAGTGGGAGAACTTGCACACCTGATGGCTAACTAAATAATTTTTTGCCCCACTGTATTTCCCTCAGATTACACAGATCCACAAAGAATTTGTATAAACTCCCATATCTATTGGGTGAAATTCCACAGTGTGCCACCACAGCAGCACGATTTGTGACTTGTTGCCACAAGAAAAGGGCAACCAGTGAAGAACAAACACCATTGTAAATACAACCCATATGTATGTTTATTTATTTTCCCTTTGTACTTTAACTATTTGCACATCATCACAACACTGTGTATATACATAATATGACATTTGAAATGTCTTTATTCTTTTGGAACTTCTGTGAGTGTAATGTTTACTGTTCATTTGTATTGTTAATTTCACTTTCGTTTATTATCTACTTCACTTGCTTTGGCAATGTTAACATATATTTCCCATGTCCAATAAAGACCTTAAATTGAAATTGAATTGAGAGAGAGATAAAGAGAGAAATGGAGAGAGACCTATTAGATCACAGCAAAATCAGTCTACTTGAACAGAGCAATACTCAATCATGAGGCACAAAAGCCAAAGAAACTGAATAATATTAAGAAATGCTATAAATGAAAGGAAAGTAGTGTGGAAACCTACCAAAAAAAAAAATAGGCAACAACAAATTCAATCCCTTTTAGACAACTTCCTGGACAAAAACGTTTCACTGTAATAGTGAAGGTGTAAACATGGCAGTAGAAAACCTAAACAGTATATTTGACCTCTCCGCTTCCCTATCAAATCTAGAAATGTCAAACATAAGACATAAAATGAACAACAATGACAAATGGTTTGAAGAATGCAAAAACCTAAGAAAGAAATTCATAAACCTATCCAACCAAAAACATAGAGACCCTGAAAACCTGAGTATACGCCTTCACTATGGTGAATCACTAAAACAATATAGACATACACTAGAGTGAGAGGGAGAGAGAGAGAGAGAGAGAGAGAGAGAGAGGACTAAGTGACCTTTCCAGTAGGTCTACGCTCAAGCCCTGGGGGGAGGATGGATGGACAAACAGACACTGTCAGGAGGGAGAGAGGGAGTCTGGGTGGGGGGGTATGGACTCAGCTTCAGACTATGTCCTGTCGCCTCCACTCTCTGCCCTTTCTGATGAAAATGTCAGCTCATCCCCCTTCTCTGAAAAAACACACACACTTGCTTTAATTCACTTTCTCTCTAACTCCTCGGCTAACTCCCTCACTGATCTAAGTGCTCTGACTATCTCCACTGTCCTGCTATGACTCTTAATGTGTCTTACTGTTGCATATATCACTGTCCCTGCTATGACTCTTAATGTGTCTTACTGTTGCATACATCACTGTCCCTGCTATGACTCTTAATGTGTCTTACTGCTGCATACATCACTGTCCCTGCTATGACTCTTAATGTGTCTTACTGCTGCATACATCACTGACCCTGCTATGACTCTTAATGTGTCTTACTGTTGCATACATCACTGTCCCTGCTATGACTCTTAATGTGTCTTACTGCTGCATACATCACTGTCCCTGCTATGACTCTTAATGTGTCTTACTGCTGCATACATCACTGACCCTGCTATGACTCTTAATGTGTCTTAATGTTGCATACATCACTGTCCCTGCTATGACTCTTAATGTGTCTTACTGCTGCATACATCACTGACCCTGCTATGACTCTTAATGTGTCTTAATGTTGCATACATCACTGTCCCTGCTATGACTCTTAATGTGTCTTACTGCTGCATACATCACTGACCCTGCTATGACTCTTAATGTGTCTTAATGTTGCATACATCACTGTCCCTGCTATGACTCTTTATGTGTCTTACTGTTTGTATTTATTAGCCCTCTCCTAAAGTCTAATTACCAAATCACCCTCTAGGGGTCTCATGGGTGGAATGTTATAAATGTTTTTTATAATGTCATAGTTAATCAACATTATTTTCAAAAAGCAGCCCAAAATCCGGTGTTTCGATGTCAAACGGTTTTGTTTTATTTCAGCCGTCTGTGATGTATATAAAGTGTAATATTGAGATGCAAACTCAAAATGTAATACATTTCAACTCTATATCTAACATGGTACAGGTGTCTTCTTTTTTTAAGCACATAACCATGTGTGTGAGGTGTATACGTTTGTTTCAAAGTAGATTTGTTTAAGACCAAGAAACACTGATTTAGCCCACTGCAATTAAAGATCCCCATTATCTGCTGCAGTAGCTACTCTTCCTGGGGTCCAGCAACATTAAGGCAGTTATATACCATTTGAAAAACATTACAATACATTTCACAACAGATTTGACAACACATTAAGTGTGTGCCCTCAGGCCACTTGGTTTTGAGTGTGTCACTTGTCCCCGTGCTGCTGTGCTGTTTGTTGCTACTTGGCTACCTGCCAACCTTTACGGTTTTTACTTTTGTTATAACCGTTCAATTCAGATTGCCATTTAACACATTCACCAACATCATTATGTTTTTCTCTCACTGGACTTCTTTCATTCAACTTTATCTGGACATGGTTCGTCAGGACCTCCACCAGCCCAAAAAGCTAAGTAGTAACATTAACATTATGCCATAATTGTAGTCGCTGTACTCATAATATACAGGAGAAATATTGCCTTATGGTGAGGATAGACGTGCTGCAAGCCCAGCTTCAGATGCAATCGTTAGGCAAAGACAATTTAAGTGTAGGAGAGTATGAAACAGCGTCTGTGCCACCAGTAGGTACAGATAGTAGGATAAATCCCTTCGCAGCCCCCGCAGCCGGACAACTTTCTCAAGGCTTCTGGGGGAAAAATGCTGTCGGCATGCTCAACTGGTGTCGCTCATTCAGCCAACAGAAACTTCCAACCGGTTCTCCCCATTAAGCAACGAGTCGGAGTCAGAGGCCGAGCCTTCTCAGGTCTCTACTCCTCCCATAACAGAGTATGAGCCGCCGAATCCTCACACCATTATCTCTGACCAATTGAAAACCCTAATCATTGGTGACTCCATTACCGCAATATTAGACTTAAAAATAATCATCCAGCAATCATACACTGTAACCAGGAGGCAGGGCTACCGACGTCAACTTCTTATGGTTTAGGGGACGCTTGCGTCCCACTTGGCCAAAAGCCAGGGAAAATGCAGCACGGCAAATTCAAATAAATTATATAAAAATCAAACTTTCATTATATCACACATGTAAGATACTAAATTAAAGCTACACTCGTTGTGAATCCAGCCAACGTCTCAGATTTTAAAAAGGCTTTTTGGCGAAAGCATAAGAAGCTATTATCTGATGATAGCACAACAGTAAACAAAGAGGGTAGCATATTTCAACCCTGGAGGCGCTACACAAAATGCAGAAATAAAATATAAAACATGCCTTACCTTTGACAAGCTTCTTTTGTTGGCACTCCAATATGTCCCATAAACATCACAATTGGTCCTTTTGTTCGATTAATTCCGTCCATTTATATCCAAAATGTCCATTTATTTGGTGCGTTTGAACCAGAAAAAAAACAGATTCCAAATTGCGCAACGTCACTACAAAATATTTCAAAAGTTGCCTGTAAACTTTGCCAATACATTTCAAACTACCTTTGTAATACAACTTTAGGTATTTTTAAACGTTAATAATCGGTCAAATTGAAGACGGGTCTATCTGTGTTCAATACCTGAAGACAACAAACCAAGTTACTTTTCAACTCTCAACAGTGTTACGCAGTTCCTAGATGGCCAAACTTCTTCATTGCACAAAGGAATAACATCAACCAAATTCCAAAGACTGGTGACATGCAGTGGAAGTGTTAGGAACTGAAAACAAGTTCCTAAGAAATATTGTTTCCCAATGAGATCTCTCTGAAAAAGACAGAGACCTAAAAAAAAAATCTGAACGGTTAGTCCTCTGGGTTTTGCCTGCTACATAAGTTCTGTTATACTCACAGACATGATTCAAACCGTTTTAGAAACTTCACTTGAGTGTTTTCTATCCAAATCTACTAATGATATGCATATCTTATATTCTTGGCATGAATAGCAGGAAGTTGAAATTGGGCATGATATTTATCCAAAAGTGAGAATGCTGCCCCCTATACCTTAAGAAGTTAAGGCTAATTTGAAAATGGTTCTGGCTAAGGCTAAAACGGGCAAGTGTAGAGAGTATTGAGATATTGTTATCCACTTCGGAACCAACGATGGTAGGATGAAACAGTCAGAGGTCGCCATGAGCAAAATAGCATCAGCGTGTAAATCAGCTAGAAAGATGTGTTGACATCAAGTAATTGTCTCTGGCCCCCTCCCAGTTAGGTGGAGTGATGAGCTCTACAGCAGAGTCTCACAATTCAATCGCTGGTTTAAAAACTGTTTTCTGCCCCTCCCAAAATATAGAATTTGTAGATAATTGGTCCTCTTTCTGGGACTCACCCACAAACAGGACCAAGCCTGGCCTGTTGAGGAGTGACAGACTCCATCCTAGCTGGAGGGGTGCTCTCATCTTATCTACGAACATATACAGGGCTCTAACTCCCCTAACTCCACAATGAGACAGGATGCAGGCTAGGCAGCAGGCTGTTAGCCAGCCTGCCAGCTAAGTGGAGTCTACCACTTGCGCAATCAGTGTAGTCAGCTCAGCTATCCCTATTGAGACCGTCTGTGCCTCGATCTAGGTTGGGAAAAAATAAACATGGCGGTGTTCGCCTTAGCAATCTCACTGGAATAAAGACCTCCTCCATTCCTGTCATTATTGAAAGAGATCGTGAAAGAGATCCCTCACTTACAAGGCAGTTATAGTCAATGAACTAAACACTGATCAATACTTGATGTGATGGGCCTGACTGAAACATGGCTTAAGCCTTATGAATTTACTCTGTTAAATGAGACATCTCCTCCTGGTAACACGAGTGACCATATCCCCCGCGCATCCCGTAAAGGCAGAGGTGTTGCTAACATTTACGATAGCAAATTTCAATGTACCCACCCAAAAATGACAGCGTTTTCATCTTTGGAGCTTCAAGTCCTGAAATCTATGCACTCGATCACATTTAAAATCTACTGTTTACAGGCCTCCTGGGCCAAATACAGAGTTCCTCACTAAGTTCCCAGAATTCCTATCGGACCTTGTAGTCATGGCAGATAATATTCATATTTTTGGTGACTTTAATATTCACATGGAAAAGTCCACAGACTCACTCCAAAAGGCCTTCAGGGCCATCATCGACTCAGTGGGTTTTGTCCAACATGTCTCCGGACCTACTCATTGCCACAGTCATACCCTGGATCAAGTTTTGTCCAACATGTCTCCGGACCTACTCATTGCCACAGTCATACCCTGGATCAAGTTTTGTCTAAATGTCTTTCCTCATAATTCTGGACTATCGGACCACCATCTTATCACGTTTGCAATGGCAACAAATAATCTACTAAGACTCCAACCAAGGATCATCAAAAGCCGTGCTATAAATTCTCGGACAACCCAAAGATTCCTAGATGCCCCTCCAGACTCCCACCACCTTCCCAAGGATGTCAGAGTACAAAAATCTGAGGATCTAAATGTAACCTTGCGTAATACCCTAGATGCAGACGCATCCCTAAAAACAAAAAATATTTGTCACAAGAAACTAGCTCCCTGGTATACAGAAAATACCAGAGCCCTGAAGCAAGCTTCCAGAAAATTGGAACGGAAATGGCGCTCCACCAAACTGGAAGTCTTCCTACTAGCTTGGAAAGAAAGTACTGTGCAATATCGAAGAGCCTCACTACTGCTCGATCATTCTATTTTTTTCAACCTAACTGAGGAGAATAAGAACAATCCAAAATGTATATTTGATACTGTCGCAAAGCTAACTAAAAAGCAGTATTCCCCAAGAGAGGATGGCTTTCACTTCAGCAGTGATGAATTCATGAACTTCTTTGATGAAAAGATCATGATCATTAGAAAGAAAATTGTGGACTTTGAATCTGCATATTTCTCCAAAGCCCAGCTGTCCTGTGTCTGCACAAAATTGCCAGTTTCAACCTAGGATCAACTAAAACAGCCAAGTTTTTTAATCCTATAACTCTTGACACATTCATGAAGATTGTCATGGTCTTTAAAACTTCAAGCTGCATAATGGACATTCCTACTAAACTACTGAAAGAGCTACTTCCTGTGTTTGGCCCTCCTATGTCGAACATAATAAACGGCTCCCTATTACTAAAAGCGGCTCCCTAACTCACTAAAAGTGACTCCCTATCACTAAAAGTGGCTCCCTATCACTAAAAGCGGCTCCCTATCACTAAAAGCGGCTCCCTAACTCACCAAAAGCGGCTCCCTAACTCACCAAAAGCGGCTCCCTAACTCACTAAAAGCGGCTCCCTATCACTAAAAGTGGCAGTAATAAAGCCTCTCTTGAAAATGTCAAACCTTGACCCAGAAAATATAACAAAACTATCAGCCTATATCAAATCTCCCATTCCTCTCAATTTTTTTGAAGCTGTTGTGCAGCAGCTCACTACCTTCCTGAAGACAAATAATGTACAGTGCCTTGCAAAAGTATTCGGTCCCCTTGAACTTTGCGACCTTTTGCCACATTTCAGGCTTCAAACATAAAGATATAAAACTGTATTTTTTTGTGAAGAGTCAACAACAAGTGGGACACAATCATGAAGTGGAACGACATTTATTGGATATTTCAAACTTTTTTAACAAATCAAAAACTGAAAAATTGGGCGTGCAAAATTATTCAGCCCCCTTAAGTTAATACTTTGTAGCGCCACCTTTTGCTGCGATTACAGCTGTAAGTCGCTTGGGGTATGTCTCTATCAGTTTTGCACATCGAGAGACTGAACATTTTTCCCATTCCTCCGTGCAAAACAGCTCGAGCTCAGTGAGGTTGGATAGAGAGCATTTGTGAACAGCAGTTTTCAGTTCTTTCCACAGATTCTCGATTGGATTCAGGTCTGTACTTTGACTTGGCCATTCTAACACCTGGATATGTTTATTTTTGAACCATTCCATTGTAGATTTAGCTTTATGTTTTGGATCATTGTCTTGTTGGAAGACAAATCTCCGTCCCAGTCTCAGGTCTTTTGCAGACTCCATCAGGTTTTCTTCCAGAATGGTCCTGTATTTGGCTCCATCCATCTTCCCATCAATTTTAACCATCTTCCCTGTCCCTGCTGAAGAAAAGCAGGCCCAAACCATGATGCTGCCACCACCATGTTTGACAGTGGGGATAGAGTGTTCAGGGTGATGAGCTGTGTTGCTTTTACGCCAAACATAACGTTTTGCATTGTTGCCAAAAAGTTCAATTTTGGTTTCATCTGACCAGAGCACCTTCTTCCACATGTTTGGTGTGTCTCCCAGGTGGCTTGTGGCAAACTTTAAACGACACTTTTTATGGATATCTTTAAGAAATGGCTTTCTTCTTGCCACTCTTCCATAAAGGCCAGATTTGTGCAATATACGACTGATTGTTGTCCTATGGACAGAGTCTCCCACCTCAGCTGTAGATCTCTGCAGTTCATCCAGAGTGATCATGGGCCTCTTGGCTGCATCTCTGATCAGTCTTCTCCTTGTATGAGCTGAAAGTTTAGAGGGACCGCCAGGTCTTGGTAGATTTGCAGTGGTCTGATACTCCTTCCATTTCAATATTATCGCTTGCACAGTGCTCCTTGGGATGTTTAAAGCTTGGGAAATCTTTTCGTATCCAAATCCGGCTTTAAACTTCTTCACAATAGTATCTCGGACCTGCCTGGTGTGTTCCTTGTTCTTCATGATGCTCTCTGCGCTTTTAACGGACCTCTGAGACTATCACAGTGCAGGTGCATTTATACGGAGACTTGATTACACACAGGTGGGACAGTGATCATTAGTCATTTAGGTCAACATTGGATCATTCAGAGATCCTCACTGAACTTCTGGAGAGAGTTTGCTGCACTGAAAGTAAGGGGGCTGAATAATTTTGCACGCCCAATTTTTCAGTTTTTGATTTGTTAAAAAAGTTTGAAATATCCAATAAATGTCGTTCCACTTCATGATTGTGTCCCACTTGTTGTTGATTCTTCACAAAAAAAATACAGTTTTATATCTTTATGTTTGAAGCCTGAAATGTGGCAAAAGGTCGCAAAGTTCAAGGGGGCCGAATACTTTCGCAAGGCACTGTATCAAGAATATTTCAAGGACAGCTTTTTTCCATCTTCATAACATTGCAAAAATCTTAAACTTTTTGTCCAAAAAGGATGCAGAAAAACTAATCCATGCTTTTATCACTTCTAGATTAGAGTACTGAAATGCTCTACTCTCTGGCTACCCGGATAAAGCACTAAATAAACTTCAGTTAGTGCTAAACATGGCTGCTAGAATCTTGACTAGAACCAAAAATGCGATCAAATCAAATCAAATCAAATTTTATTTGTCACATACACATGGTTAGCAGATGTTAATGCGAATGTAGCGAAATGCTTGTGCTTCTAGTTCCGACAATGCAGTAATAAAAAGCAAGTAATCTAACTAACAATTCCAAAAAAAACTACTGTCTTATACACAGTGTAAGGGGATAAAGAATATGTACATAAGGATATATGAATGAGTGATGGTACAGAGCAGCATAGGCAAGATACAGTAGATGATATCGAGTACAGTATATACATATGAGATAAGTATGTAAACCAAGTGGCATAGTTAAAGTGGCTAGTGATACATGTATTACATAAGGATGCAGTCGATGATATAGAGTACAGTATCAACGTATGCATATGAGATGAACAATGTAGGGTAAGTAACATTATATAAGGTAGCATTGTTTAAAGTGGCTAGTGATATATTTACATCATTTCCCATCAATTCCCATGATTAAAGTGGCTGGAGTAGAGTCAGTGTCATTGACAGTGTGTTGGCAGTAGCCACTCAATGTTAGTGGTGGCTGTTTAACAGTCTGATGGCCTTGAGATAGAAGCTGTTTTTCAGTCTCTCGGTCCCAGCTTTGATGCACCTGTACTGACCTCGCCTTCTGGATGACAGCGGGGTGAACAGGCAGTGGCTCGGGTGGTTGATGTCCTTGATGATCTTTATGGCCTTCCTGTAGCATCGGGTGGTGTAGGTGTCCTGGAGGGCAGGTAGTTTGCCCCGGTGATGCGTTGTGCAGACCTCACTACCCTCTGGAGAGCCTTACGGTTGAGGGCGGTGCAGTTGCCATACCAGGCGGTGATACAGCCCGCCAGGATGCTCTCGATTGTGCATCTGTAGAAGTTTGTGAGTGCTTTTGGTGACAAGCCGAATTTCTTCAGCCTCCTGAGGTTGAAGAGGCGCTGCTGCGCCTTCCTCACGATGCTGTCTGTGTGAGTGGACCAATTCAGTTTGTCTGTGATGTGTATGCCGAGGAACTTAAAACTTGCTACCCTCTCCACTACTGTTCCATCGATGTGGATAGGGGGGTGTTCCCTCTGCTGTTTCCTGAAGTCCACAATCATCTCCTTAGTTTTGTTGACGTTGAGTGTGAGGTTATTTTCCTGACACCACACTCCGAGGGCCCTCACCTCCTCCCTGTAGGCCGTCTCGTCGTTGTTGGTAATCAAGCCTACCACTGTTGTATCGTCCGCAAACTTGATGATTGAGTTGGAGGCGTGCATGGCCACGCAGTCGTGGGTGAACAGGGAGTACAGGAGAGGGCTCAGAACGCACCCTTGTGGGGCCCCAGTGTTGAGGATCAGCGGGGAGGAGATGTTGTTGCCTACCCTCACCACCTGGGGGCGGCCCGTCAGGAAGTCCAGTACCCAGTTGCACAGGGCGGGGTCGAGACCCAGGGTCTCGAGCTTGATGACGAGCTTGGAGGGTACTATGGTGTTGAATGCCGAGCTGTAGTCGATGAACAGCATTCTCACATAGGTATTCCTCTTGTCCAGATGGGTTAGGGCAGTGTGCAGTGTGGTTGAGATTGCATCGTCTGTGGACCTATTTGGGCGGTAAGCAAATTGGAGTGGGTCAAGGGTGTCAGGTAGGGTGGAGGTGATATGGTCCTTGACTAGTCTCTCAAAGCACTTCATGATGACGGATGTGAGTGCTACGGGGCGGTAGTCGTTTAGCTCAGTTACCTTAGCTTTCTTGGGAACAGGAACAATGGTGGCCCTCTTGAAGCATGTGGGAACAGCAGACTGGTATAGGGATTGATTGAATATGTCCGTAAACACACCGGCCAGCTGGTCTGCGCATGCTCTGAGGGCGCGGCTGGGGATGCCGTCTGGGCCTGCAGCCTTGCGAGGGTTAACACGTTTAAATGTCTTACTCACTTCGGCTGCAGTGAAGGAGAGACCGCATGTTTCCGTTGCAGGCCGTGTCAGTGGCACTGTATTGTCCTCAAAGCGGGCAAAAAAGTTATTTAGTCTGCCTGGGAGCAAGACATCCTGGTCCGTGACTGGGCTGGGTTTCTTCCTGTAGTCCGTGATTGACTGTAGACCCTGCCACATACCTCTTGTGTCTGAGCCGTTGAATTGAGATTCTACTTTGTCTCTGTACTGGCGCTTAGCTTGTTTGATAGCCTTGCGGAGGAATAGCTGCACTGTTTGTATTCAGTCATGTTACCAGACACCTTGCCCTGATTAAAAGCAGTGGTTTGTGCCTTCAGTTTCACACGAATGCTGCCATCAATCCACGGTTTCTGGTTAGGGAATGTTTTAATCGTTGCTATGGGAACGACATCTTCAACGCACGTTCTAATGAACTCGCACACCGTATCAGCGTATTCGTCAATGTTGTTGTCTGACGCAATACGAAACATCTCCCAGTCCACGTGATGGAAGCAGTCTTGGAGTGTGGAGTCAGCTTGGTCAGACCAGCGTTGGACAGACCTCAGCGTGGGAGCTTCTTGTTTTAGTTTCTGTCTGTAGGCAGGGATCAACAAAATGGAGTTATGGTCAGCTTTTCCGAAAGGGGGGCGTGGCAGGGCCTTATATGCGTCGCGGAAGTTAGAGTAACAATGATCCAGGGTCTTTCCACCCCTGGTTGCGCAATCGATATGCTGATAAAATTTAGGGAGTCTTGTTTTCAGATTAGCCTTGTTAAAATCCCCAGCTACAATGAATGCAGCCTCCGGATAAGTCGTTTCCAGTTTGCAGAGAGTTAAATAAAGTTCGTTCAGAGCCATCGATGTGTCTGCTTGGGGGATATATACGGCTGTGATTATAATCGAAGAGAATTCTCTTGGTAGATAATGCGGTCTACATTTGATTGTGAGGAATTCTAAATCAGGTGAACAGAAGGATTTGAGTTCCTGTATGTTTCTTTCATCACACCATGTCACGTTGGCCATAAGGCATACGCCCCCGCCCGTCTTCTTACCAGAAAGATGTTTGTTCCTGTCGGCGCGATGCGTGGAGAAACCCGCTGGCTGCACCGCTTCGGATTGCGTCTCTCCAGTTAGCCATGTTTCCGTGAAGCAGAGAACGTTACAGTCTCTGATGTCCCTCTGGAATGCTACCCTTGCTCGGATTTCATCAACCTTGTTGTCAAGAGACTGGACATTGGCAAGAAGAATGCTAGGGAGTGGTGCACGATGTGCCCGTCTCCGGAGTCTGACCAGAAGACCGCTTCGTTTCCCTCTTTTTCTGAGTCGTTTTTTTTTGGTCGCTGCATGTGATCCACTCGGTTACACTGGTTGTAAGGCAGAACACAGGATCCGCATCGCGAAAAACATATTCTTGGTCGTACTGATGGTGAGTTGACGCTGATCTTATATTCAGTAGTTCTTCTCGGCTGTATGTAAAGAAACCTAAGATGACCTGGGGTACTAGTGTAAGAAATAACACGTAAAAAAACAAAAAACTGCATAGTTTCCTAGGAACGCGAAGCGAGGCGGCCATCTCTATTACTCCAATGCTAGCCTCTCTACACTGGCTTCCTGTTAAGACTAGGGCTCATTTCAAGGTTTTACTGCTAACCTACACCACATGGGCTTGCTCCTACCTATCTCTCTGATTTGGTCCTGCCGTACATACCTACACGTACGCTACGGTCACAAGACGCAGGCCTCCTTATTGTCCCTAGAATTTATAAGCAAACAGCTGGAGTCAGGGCTTTCTCCTATAGAGCTCCATTTTTATGGAATGGTCTGCCTATCCATGTGAGAGATGCAGACTCAGTCTCGACCTTTAAGTCTTTACTGAAGACTCAAATCATCAGTAGGTCCTATAAAAGAGTATAGTCTGGCCCAGGGTTGCGAAGGTGAACGGAAAGGCACTGGAGCAACAAACTGCCCTTGCTGTCTCTGCCTGGCTGGTTCACCTCTCGCCATTGGGATTCTCTCCCTCTGACCCTATTACGGGGGCTGAGTCACTGAATTACTGGTGCTCTTCCATGCCTTCCCTAGGAGTGGTGTCTCATTTGAGTGGGTTGAGTCACTGACATGATCTTCCTGTCCGGTTTGTCACCCTTTCTGACTCGCGCGGTGGAGGAGATCTTCGTCCTTGTCTCAGGGTAGTAGGTTGGTGGTCTGTTGATATCCCTCTAGTGGTGTGGAGGCTGTGCTTTTGCAAAGTGGGTGGGGTTATATCCTGCCTGGTTGGCCCTGTCCGGGGGTATCGTCATAAGGGGCCACAGTGTCTCCCAACCCCCTGTGTCTCAGCCTCCAGTATTTATGCTGCAGTAGTTTATGTGTCGGGGGGCTAGGGTCAGTCTGTTATATCTGTTGTTATTCTCCGCATCTTATTCGGTGTCCTGTGTGAATTTAAGTATGCTCCCTCTAATTCTCTCTCTCCCACTCTCACTCCCCTCCCAGAAGACCTGAGCCCTAGGACCATGTCTCAGGACTACCTGGGCTGATGACTCCTTGCTGTCCCCAGTCCACCTGGTCATGCTGCTGTTCCAGTTTCAACTCTTCTGCCTGAGGTCATGGAAATCTGACCTGCTCACCGGACGTGCTACCTTGTCCCAGACCTGCTGTTTTCAACTCTCTCTCTCTACCGCACATGCTATTTCGACCTCTGAATGGCCGGATATGAAAATCCAACTGACATTTACTCCTGAGGTGCTGACCTGCTGCACCGTCTACAACCACTGTAATTATTATTTGACCCTGCTGGCCATCTATGAACGTTTGAACATCTTGAAGAACAATCTGGCCTTAATGGCCATGTACTGTTATAATCTCCACCCGGCACAGCCAGAAGAGGACTGGACACCCCTCAGAGCCTGGTTCCTCTCTAGGTTTCAGCCTTTCTAGGGAGTTTTTCCTAGCCACCGTGCTTCTACATCTGCATTGCTTGCTGTTTGGGGTTTTAGGCTGGGTTTCTGTACAGCACTTTGTGACATCTGCTGATGTAAACATGGCTTCATAAATACATTTGATTGATTGATTGCTACTATACTATCATATATCCACATCACAAAATCAATGTGTGTGTATAGTGCTTATGTTATCGTGTGTGTGAATGTGTGTGTCTGTGCCTGTGTGTCTCTTCATAGCCCCCGCTGTTCCATAAGGTGTATTTCCATTATTTCATGAGTTACTTGATGTGGAAAGTTGCATATTGTTGCATACATCACTGTCCCTAATGACTCTTAATGTGTCTTACTGTTGCATACATCACTGTCCCTGCTATGACTCTTAATGTGTCTTACTGTTGCATACATCACTGTCCCTAATGACTCTTAATGTGTCTTACTGTTGCATACATGACTGTCCCTAATGACTCTTAATGTGTCTTACTATTGCATACATCACTGTCCCTGCTATGACTCTTAATGTGTCTTACTGTTGCATACATCACTGTCCCTAATGACTCTTAATGTGTCTTACTGTTGCATACATCACTGTCCCTAATGACTCTTAATGTGTCTTACTATTGCATACATCACTGTCCCTGCTATGACTCTTAATGTGTCTTACTGTTGCATACATCACTGTCCCTAATGACTCTTAATGTGTCTTACTGTTGCATACATCACTGTCCCTAATGACTCTTAATGTGTCTTACTGTTGCATACATCACTGTCCCTGCTATGACTCTTAATGTGTCTTACTGTTGCATACATCACTGTCCCTAATGACTCTTAATGTGTCTTACTGTTGCATACATCACTGTCCCTAATGACTCTTAATGTGTCTTACTGTTGCATACATCACTGTCCCTGCTATGACTCTTAATGTTGCATACATCACTGTCCCTAATGACTCTTAATGTGTCTTACTGTTGCTTACTGTAATGACTCTTAATGTGTCTTACTGTTGCATACATCACTGTCCCTAATGACTCTTAATGTGTCTTACTGTTGCATACATCACTGTCCCTAATGACTCTTAATGTGTCTTACTGTTGCATACATCACTGTCCCTGCTATGACTCTTAATGTGTCTTACTGTTGCATACATCACTGTCCCTAATGACTCTTAATGTGTCTTACTGTTGCATACATCACTGTCCCTAATGACTCTTAATGTGTCTTACTGTTGCATACATCACTGTCCCTGCTATGACTCTTAATGTGTCTTACTGTTGCATACATCACTGTCCCTGCTATGACTCTTAATGTGTCTTACTGTTGCATACATCACTGTCCCTAATGACTCTTAATGTGTCTTACTGTTGCATACATCACTGTCCCTGCTATGACTCTTAATGTGTCTTACTGTTGCATACATCACTGTCCCTAATGACTCTTAATGTGTCTTACTGTTGCATCACATCACTGTCCTGTTGCATACATGTCCCTAATGACTCTTAATGTGTCTTACTGTTGCATACATCACTGTCATCCTGTCCCTAATGACTCTTAATGTGTCTTACTGTTGCATACATCACTGTCCCTAATGACTCTTAATGTGTCTTACTGTTGCATACATCACTGTCCCTAATGACTCTTAATGTGTCTTACTGTTGCATACATCACTGTCCCTGCTATGACTCTTAATGTGTCTTACTGTTGACATCACTGTCCCTAATGACTCTTAATGTGTCTTACTGTTGCATACATCACTGTCCCTGCTATGACTCTTAATGTGTCTTACTGTTGCATACATCACTGTCCCTATGACTCTTAATGTGTCTTACTGTTGCATACATCACTGTCCCTAATGACTCTTAATGTGTCTTACTGTTGCATACATCACTGTCCCTATGACTCTTAATGTGTCTTATGACTCTTAATGTGTCTTACTGTTTGCATACATCACTGTCCTGTCCCTAATGACTCTTAATGTGTCTTACTGTTGCATACATCACTGTCCCTAATGACTCTTAATGTGTCTTACTGTTGCATACATCACTGTCCCTGCTATGACTCTTAATGTGTCTTACTGTGCATACCTGTCCCTAATGACTCTTAATGTGTCTTACTGTTGCATACATCACTGTCCCTAATGACTCTTAATGTGTCTTACTGTTGCATACATCACTGTCCCTGCTATGACTCTTAATGTGTCTTACTGTTGCATACATCACTGTCCCTAATGACTCTTAATGTGTCTTACTGTTGCATACATCACTGTCCCTGCTATGCCTCTTAATGTGTCTTACTGTTGCATACATCACTGTCCCTGCTATGACTCTTAATGTGTCTTACTGTTGCATACATCACTGTCCCTAATGACTCTTAATGTGTCTTACTGTTGCATACATCACTGTCCCTAATGACTCTTAATGTGTCTTACTGTTGCATACATCACTGTCGCTAATGACTCTTAATGTGTCTTACTGTTGCATACATCACTGTCCCTGCTATGACTCTTAATGTCTTACTGTTGCATACATCACTGTCCCTAATGACTCTTAATGTGTCTTACTGTTGCATACATCACTGTCCCTGCTATGACTCTTAATGTGTCTTACTGTTGCATACATCACTGTCCCTAATGACTCTTAATGTGTCTTACTGTTGCATACATCACTGTCCCTGCTATGACTCTTAATGTGTCTTACTGTTGCATACATCACTGTCCCTGCTATGACTCTTAATGTGTCTTACTGTTGCATACATCACTGTCCCTGCTATGACTCTTAATGTGTCTTACTGTTGCATACATCACTGTCCCTGCTATGACTCTTAATGTGTCTTACTGTTGCACACATCACTGTCCCTAATGACTCTTAATGTGTCTTACTGTTGCATACATCACTGTCCCTGCTATGACTATTAAAGGTCAACTGCAACCTTAGAACCAACTTCTCTGGTTTTAAACGGCCCCTGTGTCATTGATATGCGACAAAAACATTATTTGTAGTGTCGAAATTAACTACAAAGTGTAAACAGGTCAATGTCGGTTATGTGTAACCAATTAGCCTACCTGGTTAAATAAAGGTTAAATATTTTTTTTAACTAGGCAAGTCAGTTAAGAACAAATTCTTACGTACAATGACGGGCTACCGAGGAACGACCTGGGCTACCAGCCTTGTTCGGGGGCAGAATGACAGATTATTTTTTTTTACCTTGTCAGCTCAGGGGTTCGATCCAGCAACCTTTCGGGTTACTAGCCCAACGTGCTAACTACTAGGCTGCCTGCCGCCCCATAAAGTCAGTCTTGTCCTAAACTGAGTTTGGTAAGTGACTGTGTCATGACTTACTTGGGGTTTGGTTTGGATTACAATTACGTCAACAATTTATGCCTGCTTTCACCTATTAACACTGGGTGAGTTCACCGTCTGTTAACGCTGTGTTTTCTGGGATAAACACTGGGTGAGTTCACCGTCTGTTAACGCTGTGTTTTCTGGGATAAACACTGGGTGAGTTCACCGTCTGTTAACGCTGTGTTTTCTGGGATAAACACTGGGTGAGTTCACCATCTGTTAACGCTGTTGTTTTCTGGGATAAACACTGGGTGAGTTCACCATCTGTTAACGCTGTGTTTTCTGGGATAAACACTGGGTGAGTTCACCATCTGTTAACGCTGTTGTTTTCTGGGATAAACACTGGGTGAGTTCACCGTCTGTTAACGCTGTGTTTTCTGGGATAAACACTGGGTGAGTTCACCGTCTGTTAACGCTGTGTTTTCTGGGATAAACACTGGGTGAGTTCACCGTCTGTTAACGCTGTTGTTTTCTGGGATAAACACTGGGTGAGTTCACCATCTGTTAACGCTGTTGTTTTCTGGGATAAACACTGGGTGAGTTCACCGTCTGTTAACGCTGTGTTTTCTGGGATAAACACTGGGTGAGTTCACCGTCTGTTAACGCTGTGTTTTCTGGGATAAACACTGGGTGAGTTCACCATCTGTTAACGCTGTGTTTTCTGGGATAAACACTGGGTGAGTTCACCATCTGTTAACGCTGTTGTTTTCTGGGATAAACACTGGGTGAGTTCACCATCTGTTAACGCTGTTGTTTTCTGGGATAAACACTGGGTGAGTTCACCATCTGTTAACGCTGTGTTTTCTGGGATAAACACTGGGTGAGTTCACCGTCTGTTAACGCTGTGTTTTCTGGGATAAACACTGGGTGAGTTCACCATAAACACTGGGTGAGTTCACCGTCTGTTAACGCTGTGTTTTCTGGGATAAACACTGGGTGAGTTCACCATCTGTTAACTGGGCTGGGTGAGTTCACCATCTGTTGTGTTTTCTGGGATAAACACTGGGTGAGTTCACCATCTGTTAACGCTGTTGTTTTCTGGGATAAACACTGGGTGAGTTCACCATCTGTTAACGCTGTGTTTTCTGGGATAAACACTGGGTGAGTTCACCGTCTGTTAACGCTGTTGTTTTCTGGGATAAACACTGGGTGAGTTCACCATCTGTTAACGCTGTGTTTTCTGGGATAAACACTGGGTGAGTTCACCGTCTGTTAACGCTGTGTTTTCTGGGATAAACACTGGGTGAGTTCACCGTCTGTTAACGCTGTGTTTTCTGGGATAAACACTGGGTGAGTTCACATCGTCTGTTAACGCTGTGTTTTCTGGGATAAACACTATATATATATATATATATATATATATATATATATATATTAGTTTTAAGCCTATCCCAAACCTTAACCCTTACCTTAACCATTCAGAGTTAATGCCTAACCTTAACCTTAAACACTTCAAAATTTGACGTTAGGAACAACTTCGAAATTTGACAATTGAGAAACATGGATGAACATCTAATTCTGACATAAAACTGTGTGAGCTAGTTGAAAGGCAGGTTGTTGTGTTATTCAAACTGAGGTGTGTTTCCACTAACTCAGCCAGACCTGCTCTACACGTCACACTGCTTTCTGCTTCATCACTGTGGTTACCCAACCACTGCTGACAGTGTGTGTGTGTGTGTGTGTGTGTGTGTGTGTGTGTGTGTGTGTGTGTGTGTGTGTGTGTGTGTGTGTGTGTGTGTGTGTGTGTGTGTGTGTGTGTGTGTGTGTGTGAAAGGTGCCCAACCAAGCTAAAATGGACAAATCCAGGTCCAACTAGGGCCCTCTAAAACAGGGGACTAATATTCTATTCTCAGAGATAGGAAAGGAGAGCTAAGAAGAGGAACCCTGTGAGAGAGAGAGAGCAGAGTGGGAGTGAGGAGAGAGAGGGTGATAGAGAGATGTAGTGGTGCTTGAGTTCTGACTGTGGAGATGAGGTCCTGGTACTGTACTGTGGTGTGTGTGTGTCTTAGTGTGTGTGTCTTAGTGTGTGTGTGGACGTGTTTAACAAGAATAGTAAATGAACAAAAATTTGACCAACTGGGGACATTTTGTTAGTCCCCACAAAATCCTCAGGAGGTCAAATGCTATTTCTAAGGATTTTAGGGTTAAGGTTAGAATCAGTGTTAGGGTTAGAATTCGGTCTAGGGTTAGGAGCTAGGGTTAGTTTTATGGGTTAGGGTTACAAGCTAAGGTTAGGTTTAGGGTTAGGTTTTTGGGTTAAGGTTAGGGTAAGAGTACAGGTTAGGGTTAGGTTAGGGAAAAAAGGATTTTGAATGGGACTGGATTGTGTGTCCCCATAAGGTCAGCTGTACAATACTCTGTGTGTGTGTGTGTGTGTGTGTGTGTGTGTGTGTGTGTGTGTGTGTGTGTGTGTGTGTGTGTGTGGTGCTTGTATTCCTATCCTGGTGGGTACCGGAAATCCCCCAAACAAACATTTCCCACGTCCCCGTGAGGACAAAGGCTATTTTAGGGTTAGAATGAAGGTTTAGATTGGTGTTTGTGGGTTGGTTCCTTGTAGGGACCTAAAATCCCCCAAAGTCCCCACAAGGATAGTAAAACAAGGAACATTCTCCCTCGTGGGGACATTTCCCACGTCCCCATGAGGACAAAGGCTATTTGGGTTTAGGTTTATGGTTAGGGTTACAATTAGGGTTAGGGTTACACTTTGAAATAGATTTTGATTGGAAATTATGATTTTGAATGGAAATTATGATTTTGAATGGAAATTATGATTTTTTAATGGATTTTAAATAAAAAATGTATTATAGATTCCCACAAGGATAGAAGAATATAACATGGCATGTGTGTGTGTGTGTGTGTGTGTGTGTGTGTAGTTGTGTGTGCCTGCATATGTCCATGTGTGTGTGTTAAGATGGTGTTTTGTGTGGAAGGTCTATAATAA